>NW_006921788.1:2217316-2227324 GCF_000298275.1 Orycteropus afer afer
TAGTCAGTGCCATGAGACAAAGTGTATGTGAACTGCTGTATGGAAAGTGAATTTGCTCTGTAAATTTTCACCCAAATCACAATTAAAAGAAAAAAAAAAAAGTTGGTAAGGAAGCTTAGGAGGCAGTAGTAAGGTTAAGACAATGGTGGCAGAATAATTTGGAAAAGGACAGTGAAAATGGGAGCACAAGTTGAAGAATATAGTCAGTGTCATTGAATTGCACATGTAGAATTGTTGAATTTCACCACAAAAGGAAAAAAAAAAGTTTTAAAATATTTCCTCTCTCAACTGTTGTGAGATTTAAATGAGCCAATAAATGTTAGGTGCTTAACCCAGATGCTGGCACACAGTCAGCCCTCAAGTCTATAACTTTTAGACACAAATAGATTTTTTAAAATACTCTAATATGGAATAAACAGATATGTGTGCCATCATGATCCTTTTCAGAAGACATCATCAGAGTGTATGTTTACCTGTTCAAGGCATTGCTCTCCCGCACATGAAATGTAAGACAGCCCCTGCTGGAGTTGGGGAAATGGGGTGGGAAAAGAAGCCACGTGCAAAAGATCTGCCTTTCTGTGCTGTTCCACATAGCACTAAAAACATGGTCTAGAGGCTTCTGGAACATGGCAGACAGAACTTGTACTCTGCCAAACCCGTGACCAGGAAGCCATCACTGTCCACACTCCTCCCATGAGAATTTTGTTCCTCATTAACCTGTAGTGGTATCTGGTCATCCAGCAAGCCCAAGGCCTTTGCACAGATTTGGACCACATGAGACTCATTCCCAGCAGGCAGAGAGGGACACTAGGGCAAAGAGACACTTAAGCATCCACTACTAGACTGAAGAAAAAGAGAAATTATGCAAGTATTGAGAGATCACTGCTGCCTCCTCTAGGAGCTCTGGTAGCATCGTGCCTAACACACTTGACTACTAACCAGAAGGCTGGCAGTTCAAACCCACCAGCCACACCTCAGAAGGAAGGTTGGGCAATCTACTTCCATAGTGATACCGCTTTGGAAACCCAAGGAGGGGTTGCTATGGGTCAGGTCTGACTCGACGGCAAACAACAACAACAAGCTGCCTCCTCTACCCAGCGCCAACAAACGAAGGGAAGGAAGCTAGTTAAGGGGACATCAGCTTATCTATTTTTCATGTCAAAATAGAAGAAATCATAGTCATCTTATCTAAGGGATTTGTTCATTTATTTTTATCATCCGATATAAAGTGTGTCTCCTCAATGATTATCTCTCTTACAGAAACCGCATTTTGGCCACTTTTGCCATATTTTTCCTCTATAGCATTTACTACAATAAGCTATTAGAAATAGGTGTATTTATTAACTTATTTCTTTATCATCTACATCCAATTATGTGGAGAAACTAGAAAAGTACAAGGAGCCCTAGTGGCACAGTGGTTAAGCAGTCAGCTACTAACTGAAAGGTCAGTGGTCTGAACCCACCAGCTGCTCTGCTGGATGTGGCAATCTGCTTCCATAAAGATTACAGCCTTGGACATCAAGGGGGGACATCAAGCTCAAATGGCATAATATACTACATAAAACTTTGTTCCAACTCCTAGTTTGGTGAGTAGCAACTCGGATCTTAAAAGCTTGCAAGCAGCCATCTAGATGCAACGATGGGTCTCTCCTTGTTCAAAGCAAAGAAGAATGAAGAAAACCAAAGATGCATGGAAAGAATTAGTCTTAGTATACTATGTGATCCATGTGAGCCTATACGACTGTGAGACCAGAAGAACTAGATGGTATCCAGCTACCACTGTCAACCACTTGGAGGGGGATCTATGTAGGAGATCCTTGATAGAGAGGGAGAACAATGTGGAACAAAACTCAAAATCATTTAGGGGAAAAAAAAGGGGGGATCAGGTTTGTTGGTCTGATAGAGCCTGGTGGAACCACTGAGACTATGGCCTCTAGCTGCCCTTCAGGTCTGAAATTGAATGCACACCTGTGGCTTCCAGCCAAACAAAAGACAGGCATATGAGGTGAACACTTCCCTGAGGTAGATACACTCCTTGAAGAGAACAATCATGGGAGAAAGAAGGGCTGTTGATGCACAGTAAGACAGTTCAGGAGGCAGGGGTGCATGGAGGGATGGACACAGAGAAGAGGTGACTGTTGGGAGGAAGTGGGAGGGGAGCTGTTGCATTGTGGTGAATTGTGGTCAATGTCATGAGACAAAGTGTATGTGAACTGCTGTATGGAAAGTAAATTTGCTCTGTAAATTTTCACCCATATCACAATTAAAAAAAAAAAAAACCCTATGGGGGCAGTTTGATTCCATTCTGTAGGGTTGCTATGAGTCAGAATTGACAACACAGCTACAGGTTAGAAACAGCACAACATGGATCTACTGTCCTACATGCCCCAGAATGTTGGTCTTCCTTTCTAAATGATTATGTCATTCGAGGCCCTGTAAAATTTTCATTTTAACCATTCCAATTAATCCCTTGACACATCGATTAACTGGTTGACACAGTCCATCCATTTGTCTGCTTTTTGCCAAAGATAAAATAAGGTTTCCAATATTGTGGCATGAAAAATAGATACTCTAATGGCCCCTTAAACCAGTTCTAATCATTTGTACGGTAGTTTTTGTCATTATCTCTGCCTTCCTCCTGGTGGTATTAGAGTTTGATCAAGGGGGAGAATGTGGGGGGAAATGAGATTGAAAATTCAGAAAGCAAATTTTACATATTTTGGCAGCCTTCTTAGCATGAAGCTTATTCTAAAGCTTCATGTCTTACCTCTTGTAAAGCTCTGTATTTGAAGTCCAAGTTGTTTCCTGAAATTCAACAGATATTTAAGGAATATCTACAGAATCCCTGGGTGGTACATACAGTTAATGCCTGTCCACCCAGAAGCACCTCAAAAGAAAGGCCTGGTGACTGACTTCTGTAAAGGCAGCCACTGAAAACCATATGGAGCACAGTTCTACTCTGACCCACAAGGGGTCACCATGAGTTGGAATCAACTTGACAGCAATCAATACTGGTATTATACACCAGGCACTGAGATGGGTAGTGGCCATTCAATGTGAACAAGACAGATAAGGATCCTGCCTTCATGGAGCTTATATTCTAGTGTGGGAGACAGACAAGGAACAAGTACACAAGTAAATGAACAAGATATTTTCAGATGGTGGCAAGTACAATGAAGGAAAGAAATATAGTGACATGGAGAGTCTGAGAGGTGTATGTACAGACATCAAGGGAAGATGTGAAGGGTAAGAACAAGCTGCCATGTGAAACACTAGGGAAAGGGCAGCCTGGGTAAATCTACCAACAAGTTCAAATGCTCTGAGGGCAAGAATAAGCTTGGTGTGTGCAACACACACAGAGGAAGCCATTCAACATGGTTAAACATTTAAGACATCTAAGCACACTCCTTAGGCACCCATGTAAGTCAAACACTCCACTGCCTCCAAAAATAAGGTAAAATAACAGCAATAATACTAGTACTGGCAGCTGAGTTAGCTCTATGCAAGCATCTTGCACAAAAATTTATATGGAATATTTAATTTGACCCCACAACAGTCTCCTGAGATGGGTATTATTCTTACCCCTATTTTTTTCAGATGAAGCAACTGAAACTTGGAGGGATTAATAACTCATAATTTTTATACAGTTATTAAGTAGTAGTACACTCCCTGGGTGATGCAGTTAAGTGCTTAACTACTAACCAAAAAGGCTGGCAATTCAAATCCATTCAGAGAAGAAAGGCCTGGATGGACATCAACATAGAGTTTTTGGCCACTGACAACCTTATGGAACATTGTTCTACTTGAAACACATGGGGTTGCCATGAGTCAGAACTGACTCTACGGTAACCAGTTTGGCTCATTAAGTAGAGGCAGAGCTGGAATTTCAACCCAGGCAGTCTGAGTCCTGGTTTCTTCAGCATTCTCCTGTGCCCCACCCTGGACACCACCTTCTCCCTGACAGCCCGCCTTAGTCTTGCAGTAAGGATGACTTAACTTCACCCATCTACAATCCAGATAAAATCAAACCACAAGACAAAACGACAAAAGCCATTAGTTCCCAATTTTCTATCAACTGTGCACAAGGTTCTGCTTGCCACCCACATACTCTTTTATTAAACTATAATAAGCCTCAGATGAAAACTGTTGCCATAGGTGAAGCTTACTTTAACATATGGTTGATCCAACTGAAGAAAAACATGTTAAAAATGCACTTTTTAATCCCAATTTACTTGTATAATGTTTTTTTTTTTTTTTTTTTTTTTTTTTTAATTATTGTGTTTCTGGTCTGCTGATTTATTCCAAATGCTGGGGTACTGAAGTGTGTACATGTCTAAGGGTTATTTATTAAACTGATAACAAAGGTACTCAGCCCCCATGGAATTTGGTTTTCAGTGTTTGATTTTATGCAATTCACAAAATATAGAGAGGTAATGTATGGTTTTGCAAACTTGGTTAAGGGCAATGTGTTTCTAACTTGAAAGCTTGCTTAGATGTTTTGAGAATGTGGCTACTCAAATACCCTCCAGGGAAGAAGGCTTTTCCTCTCTTAGAAGAATGCTCTTCTAGTTAACCACTCTGCTTGGGAAGGCAAGCAGCAGGGGACAGAGAGCAAAGGCATAGAGATGTTGGGTAGTGGGGTAAGAAGGACTCAGAGCTTCGTCTTGGCTAGCATTTAAGTGCCTAAGGCATTTGACTGCCAACCAGAAGGTTGGTGCTTCACACTCATCAGCCACTCTGCAGAAGGAAGACTGAGCAATCTACTTCCACAAAGATATACTGCCTCAGAAACCCAAAAGGGGTCGCTGTGAGTCAAGATCGACTTGATGGCAGTGAGTGGTATGTGTTGGCTTTCACATAACAATCATTTAATTCTTACTGCACCTCTATCTGAAAGAGCTCTGGTGGCATAGTGGTTAAAGCATTCAGCTGCTAACCTAACCAAAAGGTCTATGGCTGGAACCCACCAGCTGCTCTGCAGCTAAGTGAAAGAAGCCAGTCACAAAGCTCCACATGCTGTGTATTTCAAATGAAATTACTAGAACAGGCAAATCTATGTTGTTGTTGTTGTTATATGCCATCGAGTCAGACCTGACTCATAGCAACCCCTCCTTGGGTTTCTGAGGCAGTATCACTATGGAAGTTGATTGCCCAAGCTTCCTTCTGAGGAGTGGCTGGTGGGTTTGAATCGCCAGCCTTATGGTTAGCAGTCACGTGCCTTAGGCCCTATGCTACTAGAGCTCCTGGCAAATCTATAGACACAGAAAATAAGTTAGCAGCTGTCTAAGCCTGGGAGGTTAGGGGAATACGAGAAGTAACTGCTTAATGGATACAGGATTTCTTTTAAGGGTGATAAAAAAATTTTTAAGTTGATTGTGGTGGTTATTGCATAAACTTATGAACATATTTTTAAAAAACACTGAATTGTACAATTTAAATTGATGCATTATCTGATATGTGACTTACATCTCAATAAAACTGTTAACAATTAAAGTAAATTTTGTCACTGCAAAAATGTATGGGACATGCGTGCTCTACTGAGTCACTCATGTGAGCCAGACATTGTTCTAGACCCTGAATGTACAGAGGTGAACAACTCAGATGAGGTTCCTGTCCTTATAAAGTTTATATTCTAGAGAAGAAAACTCTATAACATGATGGATATATTATTAAACTGTATAATATGATGATAGTGCGTGAAATTGCTATTAAAGAAAAGAAAGCAAGTTAATGGGATAGAGAAAAAGAGGGAGATGGGAGAGCAAGGGCCACTATTTAATAGAGGATGGCCAAGGAAGTCCTCGCTGAGATGGTCACATCTGAGCAGAGCCCCAAATGCAATAAGGGAGCAGGCTATGCTAAGATCATGTGGGCAGGAGCTAATGTTGTGTGTTCAAGTATCAAGGAAAAGTGTGGTGTGACTAGACCAGGGGTATAAGCAAAGGGGACAATGATGGGAGATGAAATCAGTGAGAAGCACATTTGGGGCCTAAAGCCAATGGTAATATGATCTTGAATTCTTGGATTTTATTCTTGAAGGAAAGCCAGATGAAGGTTCTGACCAGGGAGGGATCTGCTCTGATAGATGACTCTGAAAGATCTCTGTGCCTGCTGTGTGAATGGGTTTTAAGAAGTTAAGAATGGAAGCAGGGAGCACAGGGAGCAGGCTTGGACAGGGAAGGAAGCAGGACCTAGGGTAGTAGCAAGGGAGATGGCCAGAGACAAGCAGAATCAATATGACCTGTGAAGGTAGAACTTTTCAACACTTGCTGACAGTTTGATGGAGTACATGAGAGAAAGGGGAATTCTCAGGTGGCACAAACAGTAAAGTACTCAGCTACTAAAGGAAAGGTGGGCAGTTTGAATCCACTCAGAGGCCCCTCAGAAGACAGACCTAGAAATCTACTTCCAAAAGATCACAGTCACAAAAGCCTTATGGAGCACAGTTCTACTCTGTAACCTGTGGTGTTTCGATGAATTGGAAATGACTCAACAGCAACTGGTTTAACTAGTTTATGAGAGAAAGTGAGAAATTACAGACTCTGGCCTGAACAAGAGAAGTGACAGCCAGAATAGCACTTGGTACTGAAAGAGTGCTCAAAATATGTTAGCCATCATCATCACCTTTACTGCCAATACAACCATCATTACCACCACCACCATCACTGTGACTGCCACCACCACCTTCACCACCATAATTCCTGCCATCATCACCATTACCACCACCATCACCATCATTATAAAACCATCACCACCACCACCATCACCATGATCACCACCACCAATTCCGTTATTACAAGCTTCACCATATCCACCACCATCACCATCACAGGCAAGAGGGGAAATGGAAGGAAGAGCAGTGAGAAGAAACACATAAGGAATAAACACAGATAAAAGAAACCTGCAATTAAAGGATTTTCTCTGGACAAGCACAAAGTGAACATTTATGTATATTGGGATTTCACCCAAGTTTTAGAGCCTACCTCATTTCTACCATCATTCTTCGCCCAACCCCTATACTATTCACATATTTATATAAATTTCTTTCAGTGTTGACAGTCTCTTTGTTGTTGTTGTTGTGTGCCGTTGAGTCAAACCCGACTCATAGTGACCCCTCCTTGGGCTTCCGAGGCAGTATCACTACGGAAGTAGGATTGCCCAACCTTCCTTCCGAGGAGTGGCTGGTGGGTTTGAACCACCAGCCATCTGGTTAGCAGGCAAGTGTCTTAGCCACTATGCTACCAGAGCTCCTTAGGAACCCCTTTCTGGCTGATCGGTCTTCATATGCTTTCATCTGGCTACATCCTAGTCCAGCTTCTCCATGCAGCATGATCTCTCCTTCCCTAAACTAAACTCACTGCCATCAAGTCAACTGCAACTCATAGTGACCACTCCTTGGGTTTCTGAGGTGGTATCTCTATGGAACTAGATTGGCCAATCTTCCTTCTGAGAGGTGGCTGGTGGGTTTGAACCACCACCCTTCTGGTTTGCAGTCAAATGCTTAAGCATTACACCACCAGAGTTCCCTAAGACCTAGAAAACGTTCTAAAACTCCTGAGATGAGGGCAATGAACATTCATGTCTCATTTGAGTATTTCTGTGTCTACAAAATGTAAGCAATGGGCCCAACACTGGCATCTACCTGGAACATTCTAAAAATGGAATCTTAAAAAGAAAATTAACTGTACTTGCAAATCTCTAACCCCTAAGCAAGCTTATGCACTGAATACATCCAACACTCTTCCTCCTCAATGTCACTTGGCTTTTTATCAGCTGACTGCAGAAACACCATCACTCTAGAGTCACATAGAAGAATCTCCAGTTAGGTACATGTTAGCACAAAGATCAGTAAACAGGTGGAACCACAGGTTCAAGAAGAGAGAAATGGGCACAGGAAGGCTCCAAATTCTTTGGGTTGAATCTTGAAGATAAGGTGCAATTATTTACATTCTAACAAAACCCAAACATATATTACAGCCTGTCAGCTCTTAGAAACCCACAGTTTAGCATTTCTTCTCTAAACATTATAACGTTACATAATATGACTGACCTAATAATCCCAGTATAAAATCCTAGAACAGGAGAATCCCAGTGCTAGAACGGAACTTAAAATGGGATTGCCTGCCTTCCAGACACAGAGTATGTCCCTTTGAACTTTACTTTAAAAACACTAATTGGTTCTTGGTAAATACTCATGATTTGTTTTCAAAGAAGAAGACAAGCTATAGATGCTCTTTCTCCACTTCTTTGGTCAGCTCCAATTGCTTTAATTCCTGTGTTGGCTGGTCAGTAAACTGTAATCGCTTTGCTAAAGAAAGCAAATCCCTTCATCCAGAACCAAATCCATGCCAATATTTTGGGGACCTGTCTAAGCGTGGGGAGGAAAGAAAAATGATGACTTTTATCCAGTGAACAAAACTCCTTATAATTAGGTTGGTGGTTTCTATGGTAACGAGGAGCTGACTCTTTTATTTGAAATAAAAAATAGCAACACTCCAGCTGTCCTTACCGTCCGGACGCTCCAAAGCAAATGAGAGATTTGATTTCACATTTGCTATGTCTGCTAAGGGCTTTAAATCACGTATTTTACTTGTTGTCATGTTTTGGTGAGACACTAAGTCCCATTCCTCCGAGAAAGCAGGTGTGAAAAATAAAAGCAAAAAACAACCAAAACAAAATAATTTCCCCTTATGCAAGTTCTGTTTGTTTCCTTCTTCCTAGTTAATATAAAAACCACCAAAGCATTTTCTTCAAGAAAACTACTGTTGGTGGTTCATCTAAAAGATGACTGGAGACCTTCAAAATATATTACCACGTTTATAGTAACAACATCAGCTATTATTAGGGACTTACTAGGTGCCAGGTACTGTCCCAAAGGGTTTTCTCTGTATCATCTCATAAAATGCTCACAGCAGGTCCAAGAAATGTTGTTGTGACCTGCTGTTTAATGGGTTCCTGCTCATGGCAACCCCACGCACAAAAGAATGAAATGCTGCTTGGTCGTGTCTATCTCTATAATCAGCTGAGGATCACACTGTTGTGAACCACAGCATTTTCATTAGCTGATTTTTAAGAAGTAAATTGCCAGTTGTGGTAGTTAAGTTTGTGTGCCAACTTGGTTGGGTGTGGTTGAGTGGCTGGGCAACTGGTGGTATTTATTCCCCACAATGAGATTGGCAATCAACTCCACTGTAGGATCTACCACAAAGATTAGCTGCTTTAGGGATGTGGTCTGCTTCCTGTATATAAGCAGCAGCTTCGGGAATGGTCTCCAGCTGATGGCATGCTTGAACCCTTTAGGTAGTTGAGTCATTGTTCAGCAGCCTGCCATGATGCTCTGCTGACATTGGGACTTTCAGCAGATTTGAATTAATGGCCTGCCATGTGGTTTAGTAACATCGTGACTGTGGCATTTTACTTGTCAACCTTGGGCTTGTTAGCCTCAGCAGCCAGCAGGTGTCTGAGTGAAGACAATCCTCTAGCTTCAGTGGGCCAGGAGCAGGAGGCAAAGCTGAAGCCCAAGTTGAGGGGCTTTCACCCAGCCCCTAGAGCCTGACACTTTGAACTTGGACTTAAAGCCTCCAAACTGTGAGAGAATAATCTCTTTTTGTTCAAGCCATTCCATTTGTGGTACATTATTGTCAGAATAGCACTAGGTAACCAAAACACCAGTCCTTCCTAGTCTGTCTTAGACTGGAAGCTCTGCTGTGTCCTGTTCAGCATAATAGCAACACAGAAGCCTGCAATGACAGAGGGATGGTAGCTGCCCTGAAGTTCACTGATCAGGAATCAAACCTAGGCCTCCACATGGAAACCACTGAACCACCACTGTCCATAACCCTATAAAATAGATCCTATTATTACATCTATTTTAAATAATATGGACATTTAAAGGTTAAATAAGTTTCCTATGGGAGCTCTGGTAGCATAGAGCCTAAGGCACTTGACTGCTAACCAGAAGGCTGGCGGTTCAAACCCACCAGCCACTCCTCGGAAGGAAGGTTGGGC
>NW_006921788.1:2227424-2246083 GCF_000298275.1 Orycteropus afer afer
GCTATGAGTCGGGGCCGACTCGAGGGCATGTAACAACAACAACAACATTGCTAATAGGAGATAAAAGGAGCTCTGGTGGCATAGTGGATAAGATATTTGGCTGCTAATCAGAAGGTTACCAGTTGAAACCCACCAGCTGCTCTGCAGGAGGAAGGTTAGGCAATCCACTTCCATAAAGATTTACCGCATTGGAAACTCAATGGGGGATAGCTATGAGTTGGAATCAACTTGATGGCAGTGGGTTTGGGTGGGTGTGTTTGTTTGTTTTAAATAGGAGATAAAATTCCTTCCAGTTCTAACTGATGGCAAAGGCTATGCTTTGTGGGGGTTGTTGTTGTTAGTTGTCATTGAGCTGATTCCAACCTATGGCAACCCCATGTGGTATAGTGATTAGACTATACTATTCTGCCTTTATTGTCATTTTATAACTTGACCAGAAAACATCATTTACTAGGTGGAGACCACTGTTTTGTCCTCTTGTGATGTTCTAACAGACTTACCACAGGTGGGTGGCTTTAACAAACAGGAATTTATTCTCTTACAGTTTAGGGGGCTGGAAGTGTGAATTCAACATGCTAGCTCTAGTGGCTGGCTGAAAGCCCTTTGCTCTTGGGCTTCAGCTCTGTCTCTTGTTCCTGGCCCACTGAAGCTGGAGGCATCTCTTAGCTCAGGGAAGCTGCTGGCCACTGAGGCTGGCAAACCCAAGGTCAACAAATAAAATGATACAGTCCCAAGATTATCAAACACGGCAGGCCACTAGTTCAAGTCCAGAAACAGTCCAAAGATCGGGAGGGCATGACAGGCTGCTGAATGAAGACTCAGCTACATGCAGGGTCCAAACATGCCAAAAAGCTACAGAGATCTTTCTCAATGCTTCTTCTCATATACTGGAAGCAGACCACACCCCTAAGGCAACTACTCAGCTGTTCACAGTAGATCCCACCATGGAGTCCCATCATAGGGAATACAACATCCAGCTGCCTAGCCACTTAAATCCAGACCCAGCCAAGTTGACACACTATTACCACAACCATGTTACAAAAGACCCCTTAGAGAACTGTGAACCTCAAAGAAGTCAATGCTGCTTCCTTTCTTTCTTCTCTTCCTTTCACCCTCCCATATTGTACCAGGCCCTGGGAATACAGAACTCTCAAGAGGATCAGCCTATAATTCACATATGACAGCAACATGAAAGGGTTGGTATTGTTGTCATGATAAGGTTCACTGAGTCCCAGAGGCATGTGCAAGAGGATCATCTACTCAAGACCAAGACCAAGACCAACTTCTACCATAGAAGTTGACACTGAGCTAAGTCTTGGGAAAAAAAAAAAAAAAGGAGAGAGATATATCTATTTAGAGAATCTGAGATGAGAAAGGCGATGGCCCCTTTAGGGAATCTTGGCAGTCAGGGTAGGGAGAAAAGTTCAGTAGGGCCCACCACATAAAGGGACTTCCATGACTCAGGGGGGCAAGGGCAGTCAATGAAAGAGGACAAGAGGGAATGGTAAAGTACTGACAGAGTATATGCATTAGTTTAAAATTACTTTTGGTTGTGGACTGAACCACATGGACTATGGAATTATGAGTATTACCTTTAATTATCTGTTTGCATAACTCCATCCACCAAGAAACCACAAATTCTTTCAGGATAATATTTTCTTATTCATCTATATCGCCAGTGCCTACTAAGGAGCCTGGCATACAGCAAAATTTAACAGATTCTAAATGAATAGTAGGAGCTCTGGTAGCATAGTGCCTAAGGCACTTGACTGCTAACCAGAAGGCTGGTGGTTCAAACACACCAGCCACTCCTTGGAAGGAAGATGGGGCAATCTACTTCCACAGTGATACTGCCTCAGAAACCCAAGGAGGGGTCGCTATGAGTCGGGTCTGACTCGAAGGCACAAAACAACAACAAATGAATACTAGATGACCAACAAATATTTGTTATTTTTAATATATAAATGTGGATGTTAATTACTATTTATTGGCTCTATCAGCCAACCAAGGAGTTCGGATAGCACAGTGCCGAAGGCATCTCACTGCTAACCAGAAGGTTGGTAGTTCAAACCCACCAGCCACTCCACAGAAGCAAGACTGGGCAATCTACTTCCATAAAGATTTACAGACTTGGAAACCCAATGGGGGTTACTATGAGCTGGAATTGACTCGATGGCAGTGGTTTGGTTATCAGCCAACCACTGTGTACAGCATTTTACATGTATCATCTCATTTAATCATCACACTAGCTCCATATGGGAAATAATATATTACCCTTATTTATAAATTGTGGCCTACAGGGGCTGGTAACTTGTCCAAATCCACAGGGCTAGTAAATGACAGTTGAATTTGAAGCACAGCTGCCCCATCCCAAAGTGATGTTCTTAGCAGGCTACAGAGCAAAAGTCAACTTGACCAATTGTTATGAGAATAGACATTTCATTATTGAATAGTACTGGGCACACAGTAGACACACAATGAAATTTTAATGACTGGAATAATTATTGAAAACCTGCAAAGTACAATGTACTGAGGTTTGTTCAAAAACCAACATGGAGTGTTCTCTGTCATTAAGGAGCTCCAAGCTACTGATAATTGGGGAACTCCAGGATCAATGACTTTGGGTGGAAGAGGAGGCTATGGCCTCTTTGTTAAAGTTCAGCTTCATATAGAAATATAACAATGCTTCTTTTTAGGTTCTCATAGTAGTCACTGGATATATTTTTCCAACTCGGTACCTTTTCCTCATTTCTGAGACAAATTAACCTTGAATGAGTTTTGGAGAGCCATCCTCTTATTCCCTCTCTCAGCTCATGCTGTTTGAATGAGACTGACCTCACACCCAGGGAAGGTTATGTGACCCAAATCTGGCAAACCAGAACATTTAATTCCCTTAACCATAGTTTAAGGAGGTGCATAACCTAATCAGATCCAATCCCAGAAATTCTTTCTGGAAAGCCATGGTCTACTGAGCCCTGGAGGTGCTGAGAAGAGCTTTAGCAACAATCAGCCCTCTGAGCCACACAAGGGTGGAGGCAGTCTGACAGCAAAGAGACACACAGAATAGCCAAGCCAGGTGATAGAGAGAGTGAATCTTTGTTCACAGCTTTACCTGGATATTTTGAAAACCTCAACTATACATTCTCAGTTTTTTGCTTAGACTCTATTGCAACCAGAGTCTGGACAAATATAGTTCTACTATAGGGAAGAGATGAAGTTCTTGGGTGGTACAAACAGTTAAGCATTTGACTACTGACCAAAAGCCTGGAGGTTTGAGTCTACTCAGAGTTGCCTGAAAATAAAGGCCTGGAGATCTACCTCCAAAAAAATCAGCCATTGAAAACCCTGGGGTACACAGTTCTACTCTGAAACGTATGTGTCCAAATCGATTCAAGGGTAACCACTTTGCTTTTTTTTTGGTATAGGGAAGAGAGAGAGAATGGGCAAATGTGGTGGACTAAAAGGAGCTAAAGAAAATATGGGAGACAAAGAGGGTATTGTATTCAGTTACCTCTCAGGGTCATTTTCATTTGCTGGATTAAGATACATCCTACAATATGGCACTAAAGCTCCCACTCAACCCCTTCAGGTATAGAATTTTCCTAATTATGGCCCAGTATACTACAGAGCCAGTTCCCTGGGGCCTAACAGGAGTAATGCAGCTTCCAAGGAAGTCAGAAGAGAAAAAATAAATTCATTTATTCAATAAATATTCATGGAATGCTTTCTATGTGCCGATCATTGAGTCCAAGATTTGCTGGGAAATTATATCTCATATACTTCAAAGGGGACCTCAGGAGCCTTTTAAGTTAAATGGTCACTGCTCCATAAGACAATTCAGAAGCAAAGAGAACAAAGACAACCCCTCCCTCCCACCTCCCACTCTCCATAGAAGAAGGATATTTTTGGATAGCTAAGAGTGGCCAATATCTATCTGAAAGTAAATTAGGCCCTACAGTGTGTTTCGGAAAGGAAAGAGAGAGGAAAACTGATTGGATTACTGAAGAATGTTTTCTGAAAAGAGCAAGGAGAGTCCCAAGATAGGGTGAAAATAGAGGCTGAATACTCACTTCAGAATGGCGAGGTGGGGTAAAGGGAGTGCTTAAAAATAATATGGCTGTTGTGTTGGTCCAGAGCTAAACTAGACATTCTCGGGAGGAGACATTAGAAACGTGGATCCTTATCAGTCTCGCTGGTTTATTCTTCTGCAAACAAAAGTTTGAGGGCCAAGATACCAGGCCTTAAGGTCCGGAGAACCATTCTACACTTTGACTTCAAGGAAGTAGAGGCAGACCACTGAACTTAGCAAAGAAAACGTATTCCATCAATATTCAATGCCTAAATGAGCAGCTCAGCATCTATTTACAATCGAACAAAATCATTTAAAGGCAGCTGAAGAGTCCTCAAGAAGCTCTGGTGGCACAGTGGTTAAAGGATCCAGCTGTTAACCAGAAGGTCAGTGGTTTGAACCCACCTGCTGCTCTGCGAGAGAAAGATGAGGCAGTCTGCTTCTTTAAAGATTCACAGCCTTGGAAACCCCTTGAGGCAGTTATACTCTATCTTATAGGGTCACTATGAGTTGGAATCAGTTCCATGTCAGTGGGTTTGTTTTTTGGTTGAATAGTCCCTGGCTGGTACAAATACTTAAGCAATCAGCTGCTGACTAAAAGGTTGGCAATTCAAGTCCACCCAGAGAGTCTCAAAAGATAGGCCTGGTGATCTACTTCTGAAAAATTAGCCATTGAAAACTTGAGTTGGAATCAATTCCACAACCACTGGTGGCTCCCAAAGACAGGCCTGGTGCTTTACAAAACCCCTTGGACTATAAATTAAAGTTACTGAGTAAAAAAATCCCAAATGTTTGCAAAAAATCTAGAACTAAGTAAACTTTCTTTAGTGATCCAACTATCTACCGGTTGAGGGTCTTAAGCTCCAACATTTTTCTTTCCTTTTGACAAATTTTACTTGCTCCAGCAACAGCTACCAAACAAAACAAACAAAAAGTACCAACTGCTTATCTCAGAAATGGAACATCTGAGAGGCAGTATTTTATAACAGCAATATCCAACAGAAATATAATACAAGCCATATCTGTAATTTAAATACTTTACTAGTCACATCAAGAAAAGTGAAAAGAAATAATGCTACACAATGCATTGCCATAGAGTCGCATCCGATTCATAGCAACCCCTCCTTGGGTTCCTAGGCAGTATCACTACAAAAGTAGATTGCCCAACCTTCCTTTTGAGGAGTGGCTGGTGGGTTTGAACCACCAGCCTTCTGGTTAGCAGTCACATACATTAGGCACTATGCCACCAGAGCTCCCCAAAAGAAATAGGTGACTTTAATATTTTATTGAGCAGGTAGATCCAAAATATTTCAACATGTAATCAATAAAAAAAAAAATATATTGAGATGCTTTCCATTCTCTTTATCATACTAAATCTTCAAACTCCAGTGATTTCTCATTTACAACACACCTCAATATGGACAAGACACATCTCAAGTGCTTAATAGCTGGAGATTCTAGTCTACCCACAGGCACCTTGGAAGAAAGGCCTGGTGATCTACCTCCAAAAACTCAGCCATTGAAAATCTTATGGAGGACAGTTCCATTCTGACACACATGGGGTCAACATGAGTCAGAATCACTGATTCAGAATCACTGACTGGATGGCAATTAGTGATAATAGCCATACATGGCGAGTGGCTACCACACTAGGCAGGGGTCTATAGAATGGGTGAAATTTCAAATCTAAATTTCTTAACTGGAGAATGTATTTGAGGAAAAAACAACTGAAAAATGACTGAAGGCAAAAAAAACGTATGTTATATTATTACTGAAGAACCAATTGGTACTTATAAAAATATTTTCTATATTAAAAAAGAAACCCTATTAAAATAGTCTCCACTACAAGTTGGAAAGAAACTGGACTAACACCCATCTACCCTTTCTCATGGATTAACAGAATCAAAGACTTCAATACATTTTCCACACATCTTATCTTTCAGGTTCCACTTGACTGATGATCTCCTGGGCAGAAACCAAGACAACATATTTGCTGCCTGGGAAACCTCAAGTTACTGAACAGGTAAAACAGAGCATCAAACCCTTGTAAAACATAGTGAAAGAAATTCAGTTCATCACAGGCAGATTAGATCAGAAGAGACTTGGAGCCAGACACATGGGGGCTATAATCCTACTTCTGCCTTTCCTGGCTGGATGGTAACTTTAGGCAAATAATTTCTCCATTCCTCAGTTTCTTCCTTTCTAGAATGAGAAAAACCACTGTAATTACTTCAGTCAGATTACATGAGTTAAGGCTTGTGAATGTCTGCACAGTGCCAGATACAGAGTAGGGGTTCAGTATAGAGTAAATAACACCATCATCACCATTATTAAAAGTACTCATGGACAACTTATTAGAGAGGCCCTGGTGATACAATGGTTGTGCAATCAGCTGCTAACTGAAAGGCTGGCCATTTAAACCCACCCAGAGATTCTATAGGACAAAAACCTGGAGATCTGCTCCCATAAAGATTACAGCCTAGAAAACCCTGTAAGGTAGTTCTCTCACATGGGCAGGGGGTTGTCTGTGAGTGAAAATCAATTCAACAGCATCTAATACCAAAAACAACCTGCAGAATTTATTACCAGGGCAGGGACTGAAATTTCAGAGGGTGCAAAAAATCTAGTAATGAAGATAAATAATACTTTAATGCGATATTTTTTAAAAAATAAACATTAGTGCAAAAGCTTTGACAATAAACAAAACATCAAAACTGTAAATCAAGACACAATCATATTGCTGATTTTTTTTTCATTTCCCTCAGGCTCAAATATGGTTCTGCACATCACCATTAATGTGCTGTCTTATTTTAAGTCTGTTTTATTTATTTGAAATTTTGATATTTTGTTCATCTGCCACAAGGCTGGCGGAAAGGCCCCCCATCCTGGGTCCTTCCACTCATGGGAAATTGGGCAGCTCTTGATCCTCCAGCCTCTCATGTTACCCTGAGGCATGACAAAGAATACCACAGTCAAGTGCTTCTGGGACTGAATCGAAGGCCTAGCTGTGAGAGAAACAATGAATGTTGTGTATTTCATATGATAAAAACAGTTCTGAAGGCACATCCAAACATCAACCCCCAGGAAGAGTGAGAAGGCACCAGACAAAGGTTCAAATTAGCAGCCAAACCCTCTATGTCATTTTGAATTTTATTTTCTTCTCTTCTTCCCACAAGGCCTCCTCATACAATAGGCCCCTCTGAAGGGACCTGCCTCCCCTTCACCCTTCTTTAGTTAACAGCAGTGATCAGATGTTGCAGAAACTGAATCTCCTCCAGACAAAGATGATTTAAATGGCAAATAAATACAGTATGTAGGAGTAATCAAAATCACAAGATACAAACCTCACTTTAGATGCAGATAATTTTAAAGCATGAGCAGAATTGTCAATGAACTGTAAAAGAAAGAAGGGTGGGGAAAACAAAAATAAAAACCCACCATCAGCCTGGCATTGTTAGGATGGAAAGATATTTTGCATTCTTTCTAACCAGAGCTGAGTCTCTGAGGGTCAGTGAGGCGGTGGCCTTCCCTCCATGGTCCTCTGTGTAGTCTTAAATTTCAGCTAAGTTTGCTACAGTCATGCCTCTGAGCTGAATTGCAGTCAAAAAGCTGCAAAATGCATAACCTCACCGAGGAGAAAATGTATTCTTCTTTTCAGAGATCCTTTAACAGTTCACTTGAGAAGCCTTAACTATATTTTCTGATCTGGTGTAAAAGAAATGTCTTCTTTCAACTGATTCCATGTCTGATACAACAAAGGAAAGGAAAGAAGAAAAAAAGCACACATCATCTGTCATGGACTAAATTTTGTCCTCAAAAAATATATGTCAACTTGCCTAGGCCATGATTCTCAGTGGGTTGATAGTTATGTAATGATGTAATTTGGCAATTGTGTAATGACATATTCATCACCCATGATGTGATCTGATGTAATTATCCTCCATTTGTAATGTGTTATAAATCCTGACCTCTATGTGTTCACAGACCCCCTGGAGCAGCGGAAGGCAGAAGTTCGTCTGCATGGAGGCAGGCTGCAGTAAGCCAGCCCTGGGAGCAGTAGAAGGGGGGAGTCTGTGTATGTGGAGGCAGGCCATGGTAAGCCAGCCCAGGAGCAGCAGAAGGCAGGTGTTGGTGCCCCAGGGGCAGGCCATAATTTATTTTTTCATTAAGAGATTACCAAACAAGTACAATGCACGAGCAACAGAAGACAAGTTCATTCATCATTCATCATCACAAAGCATGTTTCAAGATCTATCCTGAAGTACAATGCTATCAGTGATAGGACAATATCTACATGCCTACGAGGAAGACCAGTTAATACTACCACTATTCAAATTTACACACCAACCACCAAAGCCAAAGATGAGGAAAATGAAGATTTTTACCAACTTCTGCAGTCTGAAACTGACCAAATGTGCAATCAAGATGTGCTGATTATCACTGGTGATTGGAATGCAAAAGTTGAAAACAAAGAAGAATCACTGGTAGTTGGAAAATGGCCCTGGTGATAGAAATGACACGAGATCACATGACAGAATGTTGCAAGACCAATGACTTATTCATTGCAAATATCTTTTTCAAGAACACAAATGGTGGTAATATACGTGTAGTTCATCAGATGGAGTACACAGGAATCAGATCAGTTACATCTGTGGCAAGAGAAAAGCTCAGTATCTTCAGCCAAAACAAGGCCAGGAGCTGACTGTGGAACAGATGATCAACTGCTCATATGCAAATTCAAGTTGAAGTTGAGGACAATTAAAAGAAGTCCATGAGAACCAAAATATGACCTTGATTATATCCCTCCTGAATTTAGAGGCCATCTAAAGAATAGATTTGATGCATTGAACGCCAATGACTGAAAACCAGAAGAATCATGGGATGACATCAAGAACATCATCCATGAAGAAAGCAAAAGGTCATTAAGAAGACAGGAAAGGAAGAAAAGACCAAAATGGATGTCAGAAGAGACTCTGAAACTTTCCCTTGAGTGGAGAGCAGCTAAAGCAAATGAAAGAACTGACAGGATAAAAGAGTTGAACAGAAGATTTCAAAGAGCAGCTCAAGAAGACAAAGTCAATTATTATAATGAAATGTGCAAAGACCTGGAGTTAGAAAACCTAAAGGGATGAACACACTCAGCAATTCTCAAGCTGAAAGAACTGAGGAAAAAATTTAATAAGCCTTGAATTGTAATATTGAAAGATTCCTTGGGCAATATGTTGAATGATACAGTAAACATCAAAAGAAGATGGAAGAAATACACAGTCACTATACCAAAAAGAATTGGTCGATGTTCCTCCATTTCAAGAGGTGGCGTATGATCAAGAACCAATGGTATTGAAGAAACAAGTCAAAGCTGCACTGAAGGAATTGGCAAAAAAAAAAAAGGCTCTGGGAATTGACAGAAAACCCACTGAGGTGTTTCAACAAATGGATGCCACACTGGAAGTACTCACTTGGCTATGCCAAGAGATTTGGAAGAGAGCTACTTGGCCAACTGACTGAAAGAGATCCATATTTGTACCCATTCCAAAGAAAGGTGATCCTACAGAATGTGGAAATTATCGAACAATATCATTAACATCACATGCAAGTAAAATCTTACTGAAGATAATTCAAAAAACGGTTGCAGCAGTACATTGACAGAGAACTTCCAGAAATGCAAGCTGGATTCAGAAGGGGACATGACACAAGAGATATCATAGCTGATGTTAGATGGATCTTGGCTCAAAGCAAAGAATATCAGAAAGATGTTTACTTTTATTGACTATGCAAAGGCTTTTGATTGTGTGGATCATAATAAATTGTGGATAACATTGAAAAGAATAGGAATTCCAGAACAGTTAATTGTACTCATGAGGAACCTGAACATAGACAAGGAGGCTGTCATTCAAACAGATACTGCATAGATTAAAATCAGGAAGAGAGTGTGTCAGGGTTGTATCCTTTCACCATACTTATTTAATCTGTATGGTAAGCAAATAATCCGAGTAGCTGGACTATATGAAGAAGAACATGGCATCAGGATTGAAGGAAGGCTCACTAACAACCTGAGGCACACAAACGACACAACTTTGCTTGCTGAAAGTGAGGATGACTTGAAGCACTTACTGATAAAAATTAAAGACTACAGTCTGCAGTATGGATTATACCTTAATATAAAGAAAACAAAAATCCTCACAACCGGACCAATAAGCAGCATCATGATGACTGGAGAAAAGACTGAAGTTGTCCAAGACTTCATATTACTTGGTTCTACAATCAACACCAATGGAAGCAGCTGTCAAGACATCAAAAGACGTATTGCATTGGGCAAATCTGTTGCAAAAGACTTCTTTTCAAGTGCTGAAGAGCAAGGACATCTCCTTGAAGACTAAACTATCCCTGACCCAAGCCATGTTACTTTCAATTGCTTCATATGCATGTGAGAGCTGGACAATGAATAAGGAAGACCAAAGAAGAATTGCTTTTGAGTTGTGGTGTTAGTGAAAAATGCTGGAAGTTCCGTGGACTGCTAAAAGAACTAACAATCTATTCTGGAAGAAGTGCAGCCAGAATGCTCCTTGTAAGTGAGAGTGGCCAGATTTCATCTTGCCTACTTTAGTCAAGTTGTCAGAAAGGACCATTCTCTGGAGAAGGATGTCATGCTTGGTAAAGTGCAGGGCCAACAAAAGAGGGGAAGGATCAATAATATGTGTAGGCACAGTGGCTGCAGTGATGGGCTCAGATATAGTAGGGATTATGCAGCTGGTACAGGACTGGGCAGCATTTCGTTGTGGTATACATAACATGACTATGAGCTGGAGATGACTTGATGACACATAACAACAAACAACAACAAATGTGTTCATGAGGCAGGGTTAAATTGTGTTAGTGAAGATGTTGATTATGTTAATGAGGCAACATCCTTAGTCAGGTCACAGTCCTGATCTGATGTAAGAGGAGCTTCCCTGAGGTGGGGCCTATATCACTTTTTGATTTCCAAGAGACAAAAGGAGAGAGAATTAAAAAGAGAGGAAGGGACCTCAGTATCATCAAGAAAGAAGAGACGGGAGTGGAGCATGCCCTTTGGACTTGGAGTCCCTACACTGAGGATCTCCTAGATCCAGGAGAAGATCAATGCCAAGACTCATGGAGATTACAAGGGATGCTGGCCCACACATGTTAAAAGGAGACAAGAACCTTCCTCCAGAGCTGACAGAGAAAGAAAACCTTTCCCTAGAGCTAGTGCTCTGAATTCTGGCCTTCTAAACTGTAAGAAAATAGATTTCTATTTGTTAAAGCCATCCACTTTTGGTATTTGTAACAGCACTAGATAACTAAGACACCATCCAAGGACAAGAGTACAAAATATAGCTGCCTTGTTCTGCTTACATCTAATCAACCCATGGGATCCTAAGAAGTGTGACTTTTTCTTCTTTTATTGTTAACAACTGCCTTTGATCTAGTTGTTTGCTCTCTAGTTGTTTCTCACTTGGGCTCAAGTGTCACATTAAGCAATAAATCAGAAGAATGAGATCACAGTTTGGGAGAAGTACACCTCATAATTCAAGGCTCTAAGTCCAATTAGGGCTACTACGTTCTATCTGAGACTCCAGTGGAGTCCACACAACCTCATGCTTGTGAGGATCCCATCATGTCTTTCATCTTTTTAAAATATTCTCCCTAACTTTTCATGTATCAAGGAAAAAAAAATTTTTTTTGACAGTTTAGATTTTTAAACTCTTAGGTGTTGAAAGAAATAAAAAGGATTATAAGAGAATACTACCAAAAACTGTGTTCTAACAAATTTGAATACCTAGACGAAATGGACAAATTTCTAGAAACACACTACCTACATAAACTAACGCAAGTAGTGGCAGAAAATCTAAACAGACCCAGAATAAAAGAAGAAATTGAAGATACCATTAAAAAAAAAAAGTCCCAGCCTAGATGTCTTCACTGGGGAAATTTATGGAACGGTGAGGGAAGAGCTGACACCAATTCTGCTCATAGTCTTCCAAAACACAGAAAAGGAAGGAATACTCCCCAACTCATTAAATGAAGGCAGCATCACCCTGATACCAAAACCAGGTAGAGATACCACACAAAAAGAAAATTACAGACCATTGTACCTCGTGAATATAGACACAAAATGTTTTAATAAAATTCTAGCCAACAGAATTCATCAAAAAAATAAAAAAATTATACATCATGATAAGGTGGGATAGATAACTGGAATGTAAGGATGGTTCAGTATTAGAAAATCAATTTAAAAGATTGAAATTAATTCAAAACAGAGACAAGATGGCATCCTACCAACATGAGCCACCTGACCTCTGTACAACAGAGATTGAGAGAAACTCAGTGAAACAGAACAAATAATGATCATGGAATTATGAGTATCTAATGAGAAGATAAAGTATTAGATTAAATGCAGACAGGAAAGGGAGCAAGGTCAGTGACTAAACCCACTGCTGCTGAGTTGGATCCGACTCGCAGTGACCTCTCTTTGGGTTTCCAAAGTGGTATCACTAAGGAAGTAGATTGCCCAACCTTCCTTCCAAGGGGCAACTGGTGTTTGAACCACCAGCCTTCAGGTTAGCAGGAGGGGAAAAAAAATAAAAACCTTAATGATTCACATGACACTGAAGACACAGGGTAGATAGAGCAGGAGGATTTCAAGAGCTAAAGCTCTGTGGGAGAGGATATACAGAGAAGTGTGTTAGACCGTGTTAGACCTCCCATAGCTTAAGCAGCTGAGGAGTGAGAAAGGAGTAAGGAAAACAGAAGAACGCTCCCCAAATAAACCAAATCCCAGATGAGACCCACTGCTGTCAGGTAGATTCCAACTTTTAACAACCCTTTTTTGCAGGAAGTGGAATTGCCTTCTAGAGTTTCAGGGCTTGTGGATCTTTGTAAAGGATGCCTGGCCCATGTTTCTCCTGTGGTGCAGCTAGTGGGTTTGAGCCACAGGGCTTTGATTGATGGCTGAATGCCACCCTCAGCAAACCACTCCAAACACTCCCAGGGGTTGCATCTATCCCTTCTTATTCTTGCATCATTGGCTGATCTTATCCTAAGCACAAAAGACACACACCTAGGGCCTTCTCTCTTGGAGTGCCTTCTTGTGCCAGTTTCCTTTCATGTACACAGGTGTGTGCTCAGTGGATGAGTAGATTCTGCCACAACTGTCTCCTCCCAGGGCCACTAGCTGACCAAAACTAGAAAATTACCTCCTCCTCAAGCACTTTATCTTCAGTTTATTTTTCTACTTTCCTTTTTCCCAATTTTGCTTCCATTTTATCTGTTCCTTTCCCCTTCTTCCCTTTCTTCTTTCATTTTTACCAAACTTTCATCCCCTACCCTACATACTTATTTTATTTTTCTTACTTTTTCTTGTTTCCCTATTTTCTATCTTTTATTTTTTCTTCATCTTTTCTATCTCTTCTTCTTCTCCCTGGTTTTCCTTTTTGTCTTTTTTTCCCCCTGCCTCATCCAATGCAAGGAAGACATTAACTCTCCACTAATAAGCTCTGGGAGAGCTCTGGCAGTGTAGTGCCTAAGGTATGTGACTGCTAACTAGAAGGCTGGTGGTTCAAACACACCAGCCACTCCTCAGAAAGAAGACTAGGCAATCTACTTCCATAGTGATACTGCCTTTGAAACCCAAGGAGAGGTTGTTACAAGTTGGATCTGACATGACGACAGTGAGTTTTGAATGAGAATAATCTCTAGTAGCATAGTGGCTAAGGCATATGACTGCCAACCAGAAGGTTGGTGGTTCAAACCCCCCAGCCATTCTGCAGAAGCAAGAATGAGCAATCTACTTCTGTAAAGATTTACTGCCAGAAACTCAATGGGGGTCACTATGAGTCACAATCAACTCGACAGCAGTGGGTTTGGCTTTTGTTTGTTTAATAAACCATATCTACTACATTGATCACTTTATCCAACAGACAAGTAACACCAACAGCTCCTGCACCATGGGAATCAGTGACGATGATGGACAACACCTGCTCATCCCAACTGCAGCTCCTTCTCATGACAAACAGAGACCTGTACCCACATATACCAATTATTCCACCAACCCAGAAAAAGCTGGGAAATGATCCAATACAGCCAAGCAGCATAGTGCCTAAGGCATTTGACAGCTATACAGAAGGCTAGTGGTTTAAACCTGCCAGCCACTCCTCAGAAGGAAGACTAGGCAATCTACTTCCATGTTGATACCACCTTGGAATCCCAAGGAGGGGTCGTTATGGATCACATCTGACTCCACAGCAGTGAGTTGGGTTTTTGGAGTTTTGGGAAAACCAAAGAAGCACACCTGCCTCACACTTCCAGATATATCAAAGCAAAGTAAAACACAAAACCAGTGTGAAACAAATCAGCACATAACCAACAAATAAAGACTACAACTTCAAAATGGAGGCAACAGACAACTTACACACACACACACACATACACACACACACACACACAAAAAAAAAAAAAAAAAAACAGGACAAGATACTGGAAGCAGGTTTCCAAACTAAAGAACTACGAAATCTCCTTGAGGAAGAACAAGTAATAGAACGATTAACCATAAACAAAAAACAAGGAGAAAACAGACGATACCCTTGAAGAATTCAGGAAAGAGCAAAATGACAAAGTAAATAGATAATTAGAACTCATACAAAAACAGTAGCTAGAAATCCAGAAGATGAACACTAAAATTAGAGAGAGAGGTAACACACTGGAAGGACAAAAGAGTAGACTCGAATTGAATGAAGAATGAATTTTCCAGGTAGAAGACAAATCCCTTTACACCAGATTGTATAAGGAAAAAGTCTGAACAAAGAATGAAGAGAAATGAAGAAAAACTAAGAGTTATATGGGATGATATGAAAAGAAATCATGCATACCTGATTGGAATTCCAGAATAAGAGGAAGAGGGAAAAACACCAAGAAAAGTGTCAGATGTCTGTTAACAGAAAACTTTCCCTATACCATGAAAGATGAAAAGCTTTCCATCCAAGAAGATGAACAAACTCCATACAGGACAGACCCCAAGAGAAAGTCACCAAGACATATTATAATCCAATTTTCCAAAACCAAAGACAAAGGAAGAATTTTGAGAGCTCAGGAAAAATGAAATGTTACCTACAAAGGGCAACCAATAACATTAAATACTAATTTCTCAGCAGAAACTATGCAGGCAAGAAGGCAATGGAATGACATATATATAAAACCTTGAAGGAAAATAAGTGCCAATCAAGAATTGTATTTCCAGCCAAAGTGTCCCTCAAATATGAGGGTGAAATTAAGACATTCCCAGACAAACAGAAATGAAGGGAATTTGTAAAAATCAGACCAACCCTATAAGAAATGCTAAAAGGAGTCCTCCCAACAGACATCCAACAATGGAAGACAACAAATTAAAATCAAGACACATGACACCACCACCTAGAATCCAACCCGGAAAAGGAACTCTCAAAACTAAAATAAGCTTACAGGAATATAAATAGAGAAATAAAGGAGTAAATCCATACACAACACCAAAAACAAAGCAAACAGAAGGAATAAATGATATAATTAAAAAACTTCCAAATGGAGAGGAAGTCAGGACAATGTCTATATACAACAGACTGTTCCAAACTTAGGGAATTTACTACAGGGTGACCACAAAGAAAATCAACAAGCCTTCTAACCAAAATAAGAAAGAAGAAAATCTCAAAGACTTAGTAAACACAAAACCAACAACAATGAAGAAAAGTAAATAAAAACTCAATAACAAAATGAACTCAGCACAGAAAAATATTTGGAACAGAAAAACCACCAACAACACAACAAAAAACACAAAAGAATGACAGCAATAAATTCATACCTATCATTAATTAGACAAAATGTTAATGGACTAAATGTACCAGTTAAGAGAGAGTGGCAGATTAGATAAGAAAAGAAGACTCATCAATATGCTACCTACAAGAGACCTACCAACCTACCTTAGACACAAAGGTGGAACTACAGTAAAAATCAGGTAGAAAAAAATATATCAACTTAATGGCAACCAAAAAAAAAAGAGCAAGAATGGCAATATTAATTTCTGATAAAACAGACTTCACAGTGAAAAGCAGCATAAGGGACAAAGAAGGGCATTACAGGATGTTAAAATGGTCAAATGACCAAGAGGACATTATCATAATAAGTATCTATACACCCAAATGAAATAGCTCTAAAATACATAAAGCAAGCATTTAGAGAACTGAAAGGAGAAATAGACAATTCTACAATAGTATTAGGAGGTTTTAACATACCACTTTTGATGAAGAACGGAACTAGAAAAAAGATAAAGATACAGAAGATCTCAACAACGCAATCAACAAACTTGACCTCATAGACATATATAGAGAACTCCACCCAACAAAAACACAATATACATTCTTTTCCAGTGCACATGTATCATTCTCCAGAATAAACCATATATTAGGCCACAAAACAAGCCTCATTAAATTTTAAAACACTGAAATACTACAAAGCATCTTCTCAGATCACAATGCTATAAAATTAGAAATGAATAATAGGAAGACCAAGGAAAAAAATCAAATACACGGAAACTGAATAATGTACTAACTACTCAAGAACTACTGGGTAACAGAAGACATATATTGTGAAATTTGAAAATATTCCTAGAAATGAATAAGAATGAAAGCATAACATACCAAAACCTTTGGGGCATACTGAAAGCAGTACTCAGAAGTCAATATATAGCAATAAATACACACATCGAAAAAGAAGAATCAAAATTAACACCTTAACTAAACAACAATTAGAAAAAGAGCAAAAAAAGAAATATACAGTCTCCAAAAGAAAGGAAATAACATAGATCAGAGCAGAAATAAGTGAAGAAGAAAAAAAAATCAACAAGACTGGAAGCTGGTTTTCAAAAAGATGAAGAAAATCAACAAACCACTGGCAAATTTAACAAAGGAAAAGACAGAGAAGATGCAAATAACACAAATAATAAATGAAGTGGGCAACATCACAACAAAACCAACTGAAATGAAAAAGATAATAACAGAATTCTATGAAGAATTGTAATCCAACAAATTTGAAAAGCTAGAAGAGATGGGAAAATTAGAAACAAAAGACCTGCCTAAACTAACACAGACTGAGACCGAAAATTTGAACAGATTCATAAGACAAGAAGAAACTGAGCAGGTCATTAAAAAAAAAGAAAAGAAAAAAACCCACAAAAAATTCCTGGCCTAGATGGTTTCACTGGAGAATTCTATCAAATGTTCAGAGAGCAGCTGAAAATTCTTGACTAGTTAAAGAGTCATATGTTGATTTGAGTGAAGGGAAAGACGTAACAAAAGTGTGTGACCAGGACAATAACAATAGGGAAGATGAGGACACAGAGAGATGTACAAAACATACAGACAAGAGAAGAAATACTGTTACACACACAATACTGCATTATCAAAAACAATAAACACTAGTCTACAGGTAGAAACCTAGGTAGACAGGTGAGAAGATCAGATGTGGGTAGCTGAAAGGGAATATACCCATGACCATAGATAGATTTAGCTGATGATATCCCCACATGTGTATTTGTGCTACAAAAACATCCATATATATTATAGAACTAACAGGGGACAAGGTTGGGAAAGCTTCTTAGTCACAACCGAGAACTCTGAGGGAGTGAGTTGCTGGGTCTGCAGATGCAGGACCATGGTCTTGGGAGGGCACCAATCTCAACTGGCACAGAACAATACATATAAATATTGTTTTAAATCCTACTTCAATGAGTAGTGATCAGGGTCTTAACAGCTTTCAAGTGGCCATCTAAGATGCAACTATTGGTCTCTCCTTACTTGGACCAAAGAAGAGTGAAGAATATCAAAGACATACAGAAACAATTAGTCTAAGGGACTAATGGACCACCAGAACCTCAGCCTCCATGACCCTGAGATCAGAACTAGATGGTGCCTGGCTACCAATGCCAACCACTCAGAAAGAGATCAAAATTGGAGATCCTGGATAGAGTGGGGCAGAAAATATGGAACAAAATTCAAAAACACAAAATGACCAAAATTACTTGTTGGATAGAGTCAGGCCTGCAAATGGACTCTCTTCTGTGGATTAGCTCTCAGCCAAACAAAAGAAAGGCCTATAATCAGAACACATATCCCAGAGATGCATCCCTTACAACATTCAACCATGAGAGCCCAGAAGAGCAGCATGTGCATAGAGGGAAAGCTAGAGAGAGAGGAATGCACAGATAAGGACACAGGGAAGGGGTAGTCATAGGTAGGAGATGGCCTGTTTATGAGAGGAGAGCTGTTTATTTTTGGGATTGTAATTGGTGCCATGAAACAAAATGTGTGTGAACTGAGTGTAAAACAAATCTGCTTTGTAAATTTGCACCCAAATCACAATAAATTTTTTTTAAAAAAAGATTGAAATTAATGGATAATCAAACTTTGGTACATTCACACAATGGAATACTATGCAATGCTAAAGAATACGTAGAATCTGCAAAACACCGCATAACATGGATGAACTTGGAGGACATTATGCTGAGCGAAATAAGTCAGTCACAAAAGGACAAATATTGTATTAG
>NW_006921788.1:2247318-2264133 GCF_000298275.1 Orycteropus afer afer
AAAAAAAAAAAAAAGATTAAAATTTTACAAAGCATCTTCTCTGACCATAATGGTATGAAACTAGAAATCAGTAACATGAAGAACTAGGAAAGTAAGTTAAATACATGCAAAGTATCACCACTTTTAAAGAAAAAAAAAAAAATCACATGATCATCTCAACTGATGCAGAAAGTATGTGATAAAATCTAACACCCTTTCCTGATTAAAAACTGTCAGTAAAATAGGAACAGAAGAGAAATTCCTCAACATAACTATATGCAAACCCAATATCCAACATTATTGTCAACAGAGAAAGACCATTCCCCTGAGAATGGGTATGAGACAAGAATGTCCATTACCATACTTTTATTCAGTATCTTACTGGAAATCCTAGCCAGAACAGTAAGACAAGAAATGCAAAAGAAGAGTATCCACATTGGAAAGAAAGAAGTAAAACGATTTTCTTACAAATGACATGATTCTTTACAAAGAAAATCCCAGAGATTCCACAGAAAGTTACTGGATATAATAGAAAGATTCAGTAAAGTGGCAGGTATGAAATTAACACACAAAAATTAATTGGGTTTCTTTGCACAAACAAGGAGAATTCTAAAAAGGAAATCAAGAAAACAATATAACTTACAATAGCTTCCAAAAGGATAAAAATACCTAGGAATAAACCTAACCAGGGATATAAAAGACCTACACAATAAAAATTACAAAACACTACAATAAAAAAAAAAAAAAAAACTAAAAATGATCCTCATAAATGGAAAAACATTTCATAATGGCTCATGGATTGGAAGACTCAACATTGTGGAAATGTCAATACTACACAAAGAGATTAATAGAGATAATGAAAGCCCACTTCAAATTCCATCAAAGTTCTTTACCAAAAGGGAAAACCATATCATCAACTTCATACAGAAAGGAAAAGAGGCCTCAAATAGCCAAAGGAATATTGAAGAACAAAGTAGAAAATTTCACACTTCTCAATCTCAAAACATCTTATACAACCACAGTAATCAAAACAGCCTGGTACTGGTTCAATGAGAGAGGCATAGAACAATAGAACAGAATTGAGAACCCAAAAATAAATCCACTCATTTATGGGTAGCTGATTTTTGACAAGGGGTCAAAGTCATTCAATGGGTAAGAAGTAGTCTCTGCCAAAACTTGGTATTTATTTGCCAAAAAATGAAACAGGATCCATATCTAACCCCACACACAAAAACCAAATAAAAATAGATCAAAAACTTAAAAATTAAAAGCCAAAAACTATAAAGTTCTTGAATGATAACAGAGGTACAAAACTATGGGACATAATTTTTTTTTCATTAACAGATTACCAAACACAACTACAATGCACAAGCAAAGAAGACAAGTTCATTCATCATTCATTCATCATCACAAAGAATGTTTCAAGATCTATCCTGAAGTACAATGCTGTTAGTGATAGGGTAATATCCATATGCCTATGGGGAAGACCAGTTAACACTACTATTATTCAAATTTATGCACCACCCACCAAAGCCAAAGATGAGGAAATTGAAGATTTTTACCAACTTGTGCAGTCTGAAATTGACCAAACATGCAATCAAGATGTATTCATTATCACTAGTGATTGGAATGCAGAAGTTGGTAATAGAAGAATCATTGGTAGTTGGAAAATACGGCCTTAGTGATAGAAATAATGCTGGAGGTCATATGACAGAATTTTCTAAGACCAACGATTTATTCAGTGCAAATACCTTTTTTCAGCAACACAAATGATGGCTATACATGTGGACTTTGCCAGTTGGAGTACACAGGAATCAGACTGACTACATCTGTGGCAAAAGGCGATGGAAAAGCTCAATACCTTCAGCCAAAACAAAGCCAGGAGCTGATTGTGGAACAGACCATCAAGTGCCCATACGCAAGTTCAACTTGAAATTGAAGACAATTAAAACAAGTTCATAAGAGCCTAACTATGACCTTGATTATATCCCTCTCGAATTTAGAGACCATCTGAAGAATAGATTTGATGTACTGAACACCAATGACCAAAAATCAGAGAACTGTGGGAACACATCAAGAACATCATCCATAAAGAGAACAAGAGGTTGTTAAAAAGACAAGAAAGGAAGAAAAGACCAAAATGGATGTCAGAAGAGACTCTGAAACTTGCCCTTGAGCAGAGAGTAGCTAAAGCAAATGGAAGAAATGACAAGATAAAAGAGCTGAACAGTAGATTTCAGAAAGCAGCTCGAGAAGACAAAGCCAATCATTATAAAGAAACATGCAAAGACCTGGAGTTAGATAACCAAAAAGGAAGAGCACATTCAGCATTTCTCAAGCTGAAAGAACTGAACAAAATATTTAAGCCTCAAGTTGCAATACTAAAAGATTCTATGGGCAAGATATTGAATGATGCAGGAAACATCAAAAGAAGATGGAAGAAATACACAGTCATCGTACCAAAAAGATTTGGTTGATGTTCATCTATTTCAGTAGGTATCATGTAATCAAGAACCAATGGTAGTGAAGGAAGAAGTCAAGGTTGCACTGAAAAAATTGACTAAGAACAAGGCTCTAGGAATTGACAGAATACCCATTAAGATGTTTCAACAAACAGATGCCGTGCTGGAGGCTATGCCAAGAGATTCGGAAGACAGCTACCTGGTCAACTGACTGGAAAAGATCCATATGTGTACCTATTCCAAAGAAAGGTGATCCCACAAAATGTGAAAATTATCAAACAATATCATTAATATCACATGCAAGTCAAATCTTAATGAAGATAATTCAAAAACCGTTGCACCAGTATATTGACAGAGAACTTTCAGAAATCCAAGCTGGATTCAGAAGAGGACATAGAATGAGGGATGTCATCGCTAATGTCAGATGGATCTTGGATCAAAGCAAAGAATACCAGAAAGATGTTTACTTGTGTTGTGTTGACTATACAAAAGCTATACAATTGGATTGTGTGGATCATAACAAATTATGGATAACATTGAGAAGAATGGGAATTCCAGAACACTTAAAGGTACTCATGAGGAACCTGTACATAGATCAGGAGGCTGTCATTTTAGCAGAACAAGGGGACACTGCATGGTTTAAAATCAGGAAGGAAGTGTGTCAAGGTTGTATCCTTTCACCATACTTGTTCAATCTGTATGCTGAACAAATAATCTGAGAAGTTGGACTATATGAAGAAGAACATGGCATCAGGATTGGAGAAAGGCTCATTAACAACCTACGATACACAGACCACACAACTTTGCTTGCTGAAAGTGAGGATGACTTGAACTGCTTACTGATGAAGATTAAAGACTACAGTCTGCAGTATGGATTACACCTCAATATAAAGAAAACAAAAATCCTCAGATCTGGACCATAAGCAGCATCGCCATAAATGGAGAAAAGATTGTGAAGTTATCAAAGACTTCATATTACTTGGTTCTACAATAACACCAATGGAAGCAGCAGTCAAGATATGAGATGACATATAGCATTGGGCAAATCTGCTACAAAAGACCTCTTTCAAGTGATGAAGAGCAAAGATATCTTCTTGAAGGTTAAGGTACACCTAATTCAAGCCATGGCATTTTCAATTGCCTCTTATGCATGTGAGAGCTGGACAGTGAATAAGGAAGACCAAAGAAGAGTTGATGCTTTTGAGTTGTGGTGTTGGCAAAGAATGCTGAAAGTATCATGGACTGCTAAAAGAACTGAGAAATCTGTCCTCGAAGAAATGCAGCTGGAATGTTCCTTGGAAGCGAGAATAGCCAGACTTCGTCTCACCTACTCTGGTCATGTTGTCAGAAGGGACCATTCCCTGGAGAAGGATATCATGCTCAGTAAAGTGGAGAGTCAACAAAAAAGGGGAAGGCCCTCGAAGAGATGGATTGACACAGTGGCTGCAACAATGGGCTCAGGTATAGCAAGGATAGTGAGGATGGCACATGACTGGTCAGTGTTTTGTTTTGTTGTGCACAGGGTCACTATGAGTCAGAGGCAACTCGATGACACCTAACAACAACAACAGCTCCCCAAAATATCTATTAAAAGAGTAAAAAGAGAACCTATAGACTGGGGGGGGGGACTTTAAGAATGATGTATCGGGTAAGGTTCTAATCTCTAAATTATACTGAAAATTTAAACAACTCAACAACAAAAAGGCAAACAACCCAATTTAAAAATGAGCAAAGGACATGAACACACACTTCACCAAAAAGCACATTCAAGCAGCCAACAAAGACATGAGAAGATGCCCATTATCATTAGTCATCAGACAGATGCAAATCAAAACTAAAATGAGATATCATCTTACCCCTGCAAAAATGGCACTGATCAAAAAAAGAGAAAACAACAAACACTGGAGAGGTTGCAGGGAGACTGGAACCCTGCTCCACTGCTGGTAGAATTGTAAATTGGTTTAACCACTATGGAAAACAGTACGGTGCTTCATCAAAAAGTTAGAAATAGAAATACTAGCAATCCTATTCTTGGACACATACCCTAGAGAACTATAATGACATAACAGATATATGCATACCTATAGCATAGTGGCTAAGGCACTTGACTGCGAACCAGAAGGCTGGCAGTTCAAACCCACCAGCCACTCCTCGGAAGGAAGATGGGGCAATCTACTTCTGTAGTGGTACTGCCTCGGAAACCCAAGGAGGGGTCACTATGAGTCGGGTCCGACTCGACGGCACATAACAACAACATGTTTATTGCAGCATTATTAACAAAAGCAAAAAGGTAGAAACAACCAAACTGCCCATCAAGAGATAAATGGATAAACAAACTGGTACATACACACAATGGAGTACTATGCAGCCATAAGGCTGATGAGTTCTCAAAATATAATGTGGATGAGTCCGGAGGACATTATACTGAGTGAAATTAATCAATGACAAAAGGACAAATATTGTATGATCTCACTATTACAGAAAGCCAAGAATAAGTAAATACACAGAGAATAAAGTTCTTTGGTGGTTACCTAGGATGGGAGAGGGAATCACTTTCTATATAACTTCCTATAAAACTAACACTTGTTAGTTTTGGTGATAGGTAAGGTAATACAGAATAAAGGTGAATTCAGCACAACTTGACCAAGGTTGAAAAAAACCCACTAAGAAGTACACAAGAATAAGGGGTGATTGTGGTGGAAGCCACAACATCATACAATTCTGCAAGAACAGTAATAACAATCCAAAACTCTGTGTGTGGTTACAAAGGTAGATACATATGCTTATGTATGTATTGGTAAGCACATATGAATATATGGGTTTGCCCATATAGGTGTTTCTGTAGGTAAATGCGTACACATGTTTGGGTGTGCTGTATGTAAAATAGAGCACAAATGGGGAACTATTTGGGATATTTCCTAGATATAACCCAACACCTAGTGGGACTGGGTTAGGAGATTTGAGGGGTCAGGATCATTGTCTCGAGGGGATAACTTGATCAACTGGCCTAACATAGGTCATAAAGATAATGTTCTACACTCTAGACTGGTAAGTAGTGTCTTAAAAGCCTGCAAGCAGCCATCTAAGACAGAACTATTGGTCTCTAAGCATCTGGAGCAAAAGAGAACAGAGAAAACCAAAAACTCAAAGAAGAAACTAGTCTATAGGACTAATAGTCTGTAAGAACCATGACCTCACTTACCTTGAGACCAGAATAACTAGATGGTGCCTGACTACCACTATTGACTTTTTCAGCCAGGAGCACAACAGATGGTCTCATACGGAATGGGAAAAAAGAAATTTATAACAAAACTCAAATTCCTAACAAAGGCCAGACTGGTAAAGATGAGAGGAACTTCCAAGATTATTGTGCTAGGATATCCCCTAAACTTGGAACTCAAACCACTCCTGGAGGTCACCTATTAGCCAAAAGACAGACTGACTCATGAGATAAGTAATATCACCCTTGATTACTATGCTCTTACAAACAATTATTTAAATGAGATCTAACGGTCAACATTTATCCTAGACCAAAGATATGACGGTAAGGGGAAACAAAGAAGTTAGAATAAAGGAAACAACAATCAAAACTGAAATAATGAGAAAGCTGACACATTGTGAAAAGTGTAACCAATGCCACTGAATAATATGTTTTGCTTTGTTTTCTATTGCCATTGAACTGAGTCTCAGTCATAGTGACTGTTTTAGTTAAGTTTGTGTATCAACTTGGCTGGGCCCGGTTGAGTGGCTAGGCAGCTGATTCTGTATGGTGAAACTGGTAATTAACTCCATGGTGGAATCTATTGGAGCAGCTGGGTAGCTGCTTTGGGTATGTGGTCTGCTTCCTGTATATAAGAAACAGCTTTGGGAATGATCTCTAGCTTATGGTACGCTTGAACCCTGCATGTAGCTGCATCATTGTTCAGCAGCCTACCATGCTTTGTCTCCCTTGGGACTTTCAATGGACTTAAATTAATGGCCTGCCATGTGGTTTGGTAACATTGGGACTGTCCTTTTTACTTGTCAACCTTGGGCTTGTCAGTCTCAGCAGCCAGCAGCGGTCTGAGGAAAGAAAAGCTTCTAGCTCCAGTGGGCCAGGAGCAGGAGGCAGAGCTGAAGCCCAAGGTTGAGGGGCTTTCTCCCAGCCCCTAGAGCCTGGCACTTTGAACTTGGACTCAAAGCCTCCAAACTGTAAGAGAATAAACTCCTGTTTCTTTGAACCATTCCATTTGTGGTATATTCTTGTCAGAGTGGCACTAGGTGACACAAAATAGTGACTCTCTAGGATAGAGTAGGACTGCTCCAAAGGTTTTCCAAGGCTATAAATTTTTAGGAAGGAGAGTGCCCCATCTTTCTCCCACAGAGGAACTGGTGGATTTGAACCATTGACCTTTTGGCTAGCAGATGGATGTTTAACCACTATGCCACTGGAGCTCATTAAGTAATTTGTATAGAAATTGTTAAATGAAAACCTAATCAGCTATGTAAATTTTCTCCAAAAATCACTTTGAAAAAAAAAAAAAAGGCATGAGCTGGAGCTGTCCTCACAAATGTAGCTAACCATAGGACTAGTCCCTATTTCATGGCCTTCTTACCCTCCCAAACTTCTCACTTTGCCCTCCCATCTCCATCATGGATCACATCTCCTTTCCTATCCAATACCACTGCCTGTGTATGAATCTTCCAGAAATCCTTACTTTCCCTCTGGTCCCTAGAAGCCCTCACTAGGAATTGTGAAAACAGAAGAAACAAACAAATAGCCCAGAACCATAAGAAACCAGGAGAAAGGATCCAGGATGGCCCCTCTCCTACAGTAAAAAGTGGTACAAATTGAGCTGTATTATATATCAAAGGAACATGTTCCATTTTGCACTGTGACACGTTCATTTTCCTAAGACTTTGATTTGTGACTAAATAATTATCTGTTCAAAAATTATTCCTGGGCAGAGTTTCAACACACAAGTCAATAAAGATCTGAGTTGACTAAAATTACCAAGTTCTGTCTTTCTGTAAGGCAGTTGACAAATTAGGTCCTTTCACCTAAAGCCATGAACAAAGATGGTTTAATGACTTATAACTCAACAAATGTTTGCTAAACAGCCCATTTTGTAGTTTTATCGTCTCAGGCACATTTCTCTTTGAAATGCAAAATAAATTTGAGGGTAAATGATTACCCCTAAATTATGACTGGGATAAATACCCATTTTCATGTCCTTATTTGAGTTGTTGATGATTATCAAATGGATTCAAAGAAATCCATTTCTGCTACACTGTCCCAAAAAGTTACCTTGAAATAAATCAGTGAAAAGAAACCAAACCCATTTACAGATTTGCAGTATCCTTTGTGTAAATACAAGACACTGAGCAAAAAATATTCCTACCAAGTTGGAGGTAAGAAGAACAAATATCAAAGCAATTATAATATTAAACATGCAAAAGCCAACAGATACTTGATGCTGCCAGATTGTCAAGACTGAAAAGTTAGTTATCTTGCCAAAGAAAACCAAAGGAAAATCTCAAAAGGTAGCAATTTGTAAAGGAAAAATGCCAATCAATTTCAATAAGCTCTGTGCACGCATGTACTTGACCACAAAATGCTATGTTGGACAAATGTTTGGGGTTTTTCTTAAAACCACAGAAACATAAACACAAAGCATCAGGGTTGGGAATGACTTTCCAGACAGCCAGATGGGTGTAACTGATCTGATCCAAAGGAAGGTGGAGCCACCTTTAAAAGTTCCTACATGAGCTTGTACTAAAAACACACAAAGCAGAATTGGTAGCTGAAGGGAAAGAAACTACCTTATGTTTGGGCTTTAAAATGCATTCTGTTGTTCCATGCTGTTGAGTCATTTTTGACTCATAATGACCCCATGTGATACACAGAACCACCTCAGAGGGTTTTCTTGACTGTCATCTTCACAGGAGCCCATTACCAGGTCCTTCTCTCACTGAGCCTCTGAGTGGGTTCAAATCACTGATCATTTTGTTACCAGCCAAGCATTTAACTGTTTGCACACCAGGGATCCTTTAAAACTTATGATATTTTCCTTAAATGTGTTTATACTATTTTTTCTGGTGTAAGGAGACACTCTCCTTCCAAAAGCAGTATAACCAATCCTTGTGTCACTGTTGTTGTTAGCTGCCACTGAGTTGCCCCCAATTCATGGCAGCCCATATACAGTGGAATGAAATGCTGTCTGGTCCCGAGTCATCCCCACAATAGGTTGTAAATCAGACTGCTGTGATACATAGGATTTTGTTTGATTTTCAGAAATAGATGGCCAGGTCTTTCTTCCTTGTCTTTCTTAGTTGAAGTTCTGCTGAAACCTGTTTAGCATCCTAGCAAGAAGCAAGCCTCCACTGACAGATGGGTTGTGGCTGTGCATGGCTGGACACTGAACCCAGGTCTCCCGTATGGACTAACAGGGTTCAATAAGGACATCTATCTGACAAGGTGTCTTAGGCTGGGTTCTCTATAACAGCAAAATCTGTGAAGCATATATACATATATAAAGAAATTTATTTCAAGGAAATGGCTCATGTAGTTGTGGATGCTGGCAAGTCTCAAATCTGTGGGTCAGGTATCAGACTGGAGGCTTCTCTTGACTCATGTGACTCCAGGACTGGTGAGTCCTAAAATGTGCAGGTCAAGCAGCAGGATGCTGGCTCATGTCCCAAGAACCAGAGGTCAGAAGGTGACCAGTCGGATGCAGGATCGAGAAAAAGTGAACTTTGCCAGAAAGACCATGGATGGAGGCCACACCCCCAAGGAACCTGCCTTTATATCAGATCACAAAATGGAGAATAATTACGTAATACTGAGAATGATGGCCTAGCCAAATTGACACATAACATTAACCATCACACAGGTCAAGAATGACAACCTGGAGGGGAGACTGAGCACAGAGCTTAGAATTTAATGACCCAGGCCATCTTCTCATCCTGGAAAATGAGAGTTATAAGGATTTACATGCAAGGCTGATTTTCACTGGTAAGCTAGAACAATTCTTAGAATATTGCAATACTTGTTGGCTAATAGCCACTTTTCTGCCACATTCCCTGAACACACCCATCATCACTAAAGGGTTCATAGAAGGGGCCTTCCAAGACCCATTTCTAGTGCTATAGGCAGTAATGGCTGTGAATTTCAGGCAATGCTGCCATTGTAGTTATTAAATATTTTAGATATCATTTCTACCTGTGTGACTATGAACTGACTACAAGTTCCCCTTGCATTTCCCCATCTTCCTCCAAGGATGAAAGTGTGAACTTAGCTAGGATCTTATTTTAAAACAAAAAACCCTAATGCCAGTGAGTCGATTATGACTCACAGGGACCCCCATTGGGTTTCTAAGGTGGTAAGTCTTTACAGAAGTAGATTGCCCAGTCCTGCTCCCACAGAGCGGCTGGTGGGTTTGAACTACCAATCTTCTAGTTAGCAGTCAGATGCCTTAGGCATTGTGCCACCAGAGCTCCTTTAGGATCTTATAACCAAAAAAACCAAACTCACTGCTGTGGAGTTAGATATGACTCTTAGTGACCCCTCCTTGGGTCTCTGAGGTGATATCACTACAGAATTAGATTGCCCAATCTTCCTTCTGAGGAGTGGCTGGTGGGTTTGAACTGCCAGCATTGTGGTTAACAGTCAAGTGGCTTAGGCACTACACCAACAGAGCTCCTTAGGATCTTATGAGAGAGAGAGACGTCTGCCACTGAGTCGCATCCAACTCATAGCAACCCTTCCTTGGGTTTCCGAGGTCATATTACTACAGAAGTAGATTGCCCAATTTTCCTTCCGAGGAGTGGCTGGTGGGTTTGAACCACCAGGCTTCTGGTTAGCAGTCAAATGCCTTAGGCCCTAGTGGGGGTAAATGCTGCTCTACAAGATTCTAGGTAAATGACACAGAAAAGTTCAATCCCTGCTAAAAAAAAGATGAAAGCATAAATGGAGGATACTTGCTTGGGCTTCTGCTGTCCACTACTCAGAGAACAGAAGTGTTTATACAAACTGGTAGCCCATAGGTTAGTTTCTGAAGTACATGAGTGATACCTTATTCCCCAGTGTGTACCTAGCACCTAGCCTACTCCCTGGCATAGTGCATTTGCCACGAGTAAGCTAAATGAGGGAGCTCTGGTAGCATAGTGGCTAAGACACTTGCCTGCTAACCAGACGGCTGGCGGTTCAAACCCACCAGCCACTCCTCGGAAGGAAGGTTGGGCAATCCTACTTCCGTAGTGATACTGCCTCGGAAACCCAAGGAGGGGTCGCTATGAGTCGGGGCCAACTCGACGGCACATAACAACAACAACAACAAGCTAAATGAAATAGTTCAGAGTTGCTACCATCAACAAGGGCTAGAATGAGCAGCAAGTTAAATGTTCAATGATTATTTTTTTAAGTAGGCATTTGTACTTTAAATTTTGCTTTGCAACTTACTTATAAAATGCTGTTCAATATTTCTGTCTGGCTAATCATACAGTAATCCACTACTACAAGGTATTACTGCCTTAACCCTCCTTATTCCTCCCCTCCAGGAACATGTGGAAATGTTTAAGGGCACCAAGATTTGTTTTGTCACAATGACTGAGGAAAATACTATATACATGTAGTGAGTGAAAGTTAAGGATGTAGTATTTGTGATTCAGTCCTACACTGTGAAGACATGACTCAACCCAAGATGCCTATGGCTCCACTGTTCAGAGACATACATCCACTCACGAACTTCATTTTTCTAGAAAATACATAATTTCTTGGAAACACTTCCAATCCCTTCCTTCTCTGTTCCTTATATCTGTAAGTTTGAGCCATTCAGTCACAGTCCAAACATCACTAGCCTCTAAATTATAGTCTTCATAGACAAGGGCTGGGAAGAGAGGTGGGGAGATGACATCATACTGACAGTGTGGAAGCTTAAACTGACAATCTGGAAGCTTAAACCCTCTATCTGCACTGAAGGTGAGAAAAGGTAAAGCAGATGCAGAGGATACGGGAGTTATGAGCAGCTAATGAGAAGATAAAGTATTAGATCCAGTGAAGGCGATGAAAGGGAGAAGGTTAAGTGATGGGAAAAATAAAGAAACCCTCCCAGCCAGTGAGCCAGAGCCGAAGAGGAGCCATTAGAAATACAAAGGAGGAGGGAGGGGAAAAAAAAGAAAGAAAAAATCGTATCACGGAACCCACCAGCATTAAAGACTCGGAATAGTCACACAGAGTTTTTCAAGATGAGCTGGAGCTTTGAGTGGGAAAAAGTTCATACTGGGAAACAGAACAGGACTCCCTTAGCTTTAACTTGCTCATGGACAAGAGTTGGTAACTTACCTTCTAATGCAGTTATAGAAACTACTTAGACTTTGGGACTGAACTACTCGACTTGAAGGCTAAAGAATAATAGTCTTGGGCACATCTAGGTCAACTGGCAAAATACAGTTCATAAGAAAATTGTTCTACATCCTAGTTTTGTGAATAGCATCTGGGGTCTTAAAAGGTTCTAAGAAGCCATCTAAGAAGCAAACTATATATCACCTCAAGAAAAAGAGACTGAAGAAAATTGAAATGGCTAAGCAATTAGTACAAAGGACTAATGGCCTACATGAACCATAGCCTCCTCTAACCTGAGACCAGAAGAACTAGATGGTGCCCAGCTGTCACTACTAACCACTATGACCAGCACCACAATAGAAGGGCCTGGATAGAATGAGTAAAAAATGTAGAACAAAAATTGAATTTAAAAAAAAAAAAAAAAGACCAGACTTATTAGTCTTAAAAATCCATACTTATAAAGGGGGCAGCCAAGAATCATAACCAAAATAGTCACCAGAACCAACCAACCAATCAGAATGGAGTTCAGTGTAAATTTCATCATCACTGTTATTGCAGTAAGAAACTCTGGTGGCACAGTGGTTAAAGCACTCAGCTACTACCAAAAGGTCAGTAGTTTTAACCCATCAGCTGCTCCATGGGAGAAAGATGTGGCAGTCTGCTTCCATAAAGATTTATGGTCCCACCTCCTACTGTGGCGAGTAGAGACTGGGATCTTAAAAGCATGCAAGCCGTCATCTAGATGCAATGATGGATCTCTCCTCGTCCAGAGCCAAGAAAAATGAAGAAAACAAAAAATTCATGGAAACAATTAGTCCCAGTGACTGGTACACCATCCGACCTGCAGCCTATATGAATATGAGACCAGAAGAACTAGATGGTGCCCAGCTACTACTGTCAACCACTTGGAAGAAGATCTATGTAGGAGATCCTGGAAAGACAGGAAGAACAATGTGGAACAAAACTCAAAATCATTTGGGGGGGGGGAAGGGCGGGGACCAGATGTGCTGGCCTGATAGAGCCTGGCAGAACCACTGAGACTATGGCTCCTAGCTGCCCTTCAGGTCTGGAATTGAACTCACACCTGTGGCTTCCAGCCAAACAATAGACAGGCATATGAGTTGAACATTTTCCTGACGTAGATACACTCCTTGGAGAGAACAAGCATGGGAGAAAGAAGGGCTGCTTATGCACAAGGAGACAGCTCAGGGGGCAGGAGTGCATGGAGGGATGGACACAGGGAAGAGGTAACTATCGGGAGGAAGTAGGATGGGAGATGTTGCATTGTGGTAAGTTGCAGTCAATGTCATGAGACAAAGAATACGTGAACTATTGTATGGAAAGTGTATTTGCTCTGTAAATTTTCACCCAAATCACAATCTAAATAAATAAATAATAATAATAATAAAACAAGAACCTACAAGAATATTGTTAAAAAAAAAAAAAAGATTTATAGTCCTGGAAACTCTATGGGGCAGTTCTGCTCTGTCCTATAAAGTCACTATTGAGTTGGAATCAACTAGATGGCAGTGGGTTTGATTTGGGTTGTTCGAATCCTGCCATCGGATTGATTCTGACCCACAGTGACTCTGTAGGACTGAGCAGAAGGGTCTGTAATCTTTACATAAGGAGACTGTCACATCTTTCTTCCATGGAGCCACTGGTGGGGTCGAACTATAGACCTTTTAGTTAGCAGCCAAGTAACCACTGTACAATCAAGGATCCTTTAGACTACATACAGCATTTTGTAAAACCTAATGGTTCATTCATTCTTTTGCTTGTTCATTCATTCATTCACTCACTCACTCATAGATGATTGTTTCAACTGCATGTGAGGCAGTTCATAAAATAACAAGCCCAACTTGCTGCCCTCAGAAGAGTCCCAGTCTAGTGGGAGACAGGAACCATCCCCAATAGGTGCTTAAGACATAATGTGGAAAGTGTAATCATAGTGCATGCTCAGGTTCCTGAACAGCTCAGGGAGTGGACATCCCAAAGGTAGAGCCAGATGGTCATGAGTTTCTGTCCCTGTGAAATTCCCTGGCAATGCTGCTTTCTGGAAACATCCCAAGGCCAAGGTCGCTTACCCTTCACTATGATCCTGACTTGTCAGCAGCAAAGCATATAGGAAGCCATTATCACCTCCCTAGCAGATACAATCACCTCTGAGGTCGGGCTTAGTGTTGATTTGAGGAACCATTCTGAGTACTTATAACTAGAATTCTGCAGGGAAACAAAGTGCCCTTCCCACCCCCTTCCTTCTTTTCACAGATGATTGTTTGTGGCACTTACAAGCCGCTTCAAATGAGTACACAGGTTTTATTTCCCTACAGACTCTAAATAATGATGTCCTGCCACAAGCTGAAAATCCAGTTGGCACTCCTGGGGACATGTCAGCTTGCAGCTACAGCCCCTTTAAAGTATCACACAGGTTAAGGAAATAAAAATTTTAAAACAAAAAAATCTCAATATTCTCCTCATGAGGGTGGGGATCGACCACCTGAAAATCATTCCCTCCGTGCCTGATTGTGTCAGCTATCTATCACAACAACAGTGCTGGATAAAAACCATTCTGCTGACTACAAAACCTCCATGGTATTTATTTCCCACATATCTATGGGATTCAGTGGATCTAAGCTGGGCTCCCTTATGCATCTGGGGATTGGCTGATGGAAGCTGAGCTTGGCTAGTTTTCTTTGGTCCATTATGTGTGTCTCTCATTCTTCTCCTGAACCAGCAGGCTAACCAAGCACACACTTCTCATAATGATGGAAGAAGTAGAACAGCGAGAGCAGAAACACACCTGTGCTTTGTCATGCCACTGCTTGTGGCAGGTCAGCTCATGTCTCATTGGCCAAAGAAAGTCACATGACTGAGCTCAGTGACAGAGTGGGAGTGCACTACAAATAATATGAAGACAGGGAAGAAGGAAGGATTAGGGCTGACCACACTGGACCTAGACACTTACAGAGACATCAGCCATATTTTCCGAAGGCCAAATCATTCAACAGTTTAACCACAGAACAGCTATTTTGGAGGCAGTGTCTAGGATTTTTATGCCTTTCCGAATGAGAAATGAGCTCTGGTGGCATAGTGGTTAATACATGTGGCTGGTAAGCAGCTGAAACCCAATAGCCACTCTGCAGGAAAAAACTGAAGCAGTGTGCTTCAGTAAAGATTTACACCCTCGGAAACCTTATTGGGCAGTTCTGCTCTGTCTTATTGGGTAACTGAGTCAGAATCAACTCAATGGCAGTAGGTATTTTTTTTTTTCCAAGTGAGAAACACATCCTAGCAAGAGTTGTCTAGATGCCAGAATATTGACCTTTCTAAGACATTTTGATGGCATATTACATACAAAACACTAATTACCTGGGAGAATATTTATAAATTGGGACTGTACTGAAAGCCAGATGTGATGGACATCAACAAAGGGAGACATTAAAGCACCTCCCAGCAAAGGCTGCAAGTTTCTGATAAAGCTAACTCACTACCGTCGAGTCGATTCTACTCATAGTGACCCCTCCTTGGGTTTCTGAGGCAGTATCACTACAGAAGTAGATTGCCCAACCTTCCTTCTGAGGAGTGGCTGGTGGGTTTGAACCCCAGCCTTCTGCTTAGCAGTCAAATGCTTTAGGCACTATGCTACCAGAGCTCTCTCTGATAAAGCTAGAAGGGAGTTTATTGCTCACTACACATAAGCACTTAACAACAGTATTAACAACATTCCTTGCAAACATTTATTCAGCCATTACTATGAATTGGGCATTGTGGTAAGCACTTGTTATGCATTTAAAAAAAAAAAAAAAAAACTACTGCAATCGAGTTGATTCTGACTCAAAGTGACCTCCACTGGGTTTCCAAAGCTGTAAATCTTTATTGAAGTAGATTGCCTCATCTTCCTCCCCCGGAGCAGCTCGTGGGTTTGAACCACTGACCTTCTGGTTAGCCACCAAATGCTTTACCCAGTACACCACCAGAGCTCCTTTTGTTGTGTAATACTCCTTTCAATCCTTATAGTAAACCTTTGTTGGTAAAACGAACTCAGCACAGAAAATTATATGGAACAAAGAAATCAGGAACACATGAAAAAGCATGTAACAAAATGATAGCAACAGTGTTGGTAATTACATATCTGACAAGGGACTTATCTCTAAAATTTATAGAAGACTCCAACACCTCAACAACAAAAAGATTAACAGTCCAATTTAAAAAATTGGCAGAAGACATAAACAGACACTTCACCAAAGAAGATATTCGGGTGGCCAGCAAATACATGAAGAAATGCTCATGATCATTAGCCATCAGAGAGATGCAAATCAAAACAATGAGATACCATCTCACCCCAGCACTAATGGCAAACTCCAAGAAGACAGAAAAAAACAAATGCTGGGGAGGATGTAGAGAGATCAGGACTCTCATACACTTTTAGTGGGACTGTAAAATGATACAACCACTGTGGAAAGCAGTGTGGCAATTCCTTGAAAAGTTGGAGTTAGAAATACCATTTGACCCAGCAATTCCATTACTAGATATATATCCTAAAACAGTGAGAGCCAGGACAAGAACAGATATATGCACATCCATATTCATCACAGCACTATTTACAATAGCTAAAAGATGAAAACATCAGCAGGAGAAGGGATAACCAAACTATGGTACATGCACACAATGGAATACTATGCAACACTAAAGAGTAATGTAGAATGTGCAAAACACCACATAACATGGATGAACTTGGAGGACATTATGCTGAGTGAAATAAGTCAATCACAGGGCAAATACAGTACTAGTTTATTATTGTAAAAAGTCAAGGAAAGGTTTATATATGGAAGGAACCTTTCTTTACTGGTTACCAGGGTAGGAGGGGAGGGGAGGGAACACTGAAAAATTCACTCTGTCTAATAATTACTAGAAATGACTTTTTCCTGGTGTTTGTTTTGTTTTGATATTTCACAGTAAAAATCATTATAAAAGAAACTCTTTATACATTATTGATAATTCACCAGAGATTAGTAACAGATAAAAAACTACAAAAGGGAAGTAAAGGGA
>NW_006921788.1:2264233-2278650 GCF_000298275.1 Orycteropus afer afer
ATACATAAATTATATTTATATAAAATATATTTAAAAAATTTAAAAAACCTTTGTTGGTATAATTATTACTATTATGCCAATTTTACAGGTGAGGAAACTAAGCCTAGTGGTTAAACAGCTGGCTCAAGAGCTACAGATAATAAAAGTTGAAGAGCCAGGTGTTGAACCCATGTCTGGTTGGTTAAATAGATAATACTTCTTACCACTACTCTATATCATCCCTCTCTTTATTTGTGTGAGTCTTAAAAGCCTCATCATACTACCTCTTTATGTATAAACAATACTCAGAGGTTCCAAATTTTCTTCAGTTACTGACAGACAATTAACTCTGCCTAAAAATGCCTAAATTTCACTTCATGACTTACTGGTCAAATTTAGTGTTTTTTTTTTCCATTCGCATATTAACAAAGACAGTTTCTAGGCAGAAGTTTAGGTTAAAACTCAAAAAGCAATGTCTGACTGGCTACCATCAATCTATGAATATAAATTGTGTAGGGGAGAAAGCAATAAAGCTCCCATGAACAGAGTAAAATGGGGGGGGGGAGTCCAGCATTTACACTTAGATATCCTCAGTTCTTTTTACATAAAACAAGAGCATTCAGGGATTATTTTCAAAATATTAAACTGTAATATAAGCTATAACCACATACCAAACTTTAAAAATGCTTTCCCTTATATTCTCTGCATAATGCAAATGTATCCCACTAGGGTGGCACAAATGGACTCAGCTACTAACTAAAAAGTTGGTGGTTCAACTATACCCAAAGATGTCCAAGAAGAAAGGCCTGGCAATCTATTTTTAAAAAATCAACCATTGAAAACCTGATGGAGCACAGTCCTACCCTGACACACAAGGGGTTGTGGTCACCAGGCGTCGATTCAATTTGATGGTAACAGGTAACACAAATGGATATACATATATAAGTAAACTACTGGCCAAAAACTGCTAAATGATATAAACTGCATACCTTATATTGTGTATCAATGTAATTATACTAAATTTTCTAAATTATTTGTTGATTTTGATTTGTTCACATATTCTCTTGTTTGATGCAGTCATTACACTTTCCTCACTTATGTACATAGTTACTTTCCAAAAATCAGGTTGTTAAGCAAAAATTGGCACTAAGGAAAAATGGAGTGTGATCACATCAAATCACAAAATAGAGGATGACTACTTTATCAAATGGGAGCTCTGGTAGCATAGTGCCTAAGGCACTTGACTGCTAACCAGAAGGCTGGCGGTTCAAACCCACCAGCCACTCCTCGGAAGGAAGATGGGGCGATCTACTTCCGTAGTGATACTGTCTCGAAAACCCAAGGAGGGGTCGCTATGTATGAGTCGGGTCCGACTCGACAGCACATAACAACAGCAACAACTTTATCAAATAACTGCCAAATGACATCATTACAAAACTGTCAAACCACTGAGAATCATAGCCCAGTCAAGGTGACACATTAACTTACCCATTATATCCAGTGCTACTCTTGCCTCACACTTCAGTGTTCATTACTGCTAGATATATGTTAATACATAAAATAGTCAGATAGTAGATGTTTTAATATTGTTGTAAATGTGAAATGTGAGATAACAAGATAGCCCCTATGTGAGGAGAGAGTATACTTGTAAATGATGCCCTTTTTGGAACTGTGGTTTCACAAAGGAAACCACAGTAGGGTCTTTCAAGGACGTTTTCATTAAATGAATAGTCATGAGGACCCCTGACCCCCAGCTCTTTGTTGTAGCAGGAATGAGGCTGGCCATGCTGTTGTATTGCCTCTTCCTACACCCAGAGGCGACCTGGACCCAGAGACCCTAACCTTGGCCTCTATTGCCAATACTACCATCACCATCCCCTTCCCTGCCTCCTTTTCTGAAATTCCACTTAGTACTGACCACTCTAGAACAGTAAGCAGGTCCTGCACTCACCCTGCCTCAGTCTACTCAGTGGCCATCAGGACCATATGCATCCACACTGGCCTGATTCCAGGCTGTCATTCATAATTACACTGGTTTGGTACCAATATTATTCAATAGTTTAACAACAGCACAGACATTTTTGTGCCATTTGACTGCTAACCAAAAGGCTGGCAGTTCAAACCCACCAGCCACTCCCCGGAAGGAAGGCTGTGCAATTTACTTGCGTAGTGATCACCTCAAAAACCCAAGGAGGGGTCACTATGAGTCAGGTCCAACTCGACGGCAGTGTATTGTGTTGACTAAATATCTATCCTAAGAAATATTTATCTGCACCCTCTATAGAATCCTACAATGTTTAAATGAGCTATGATGAGAAGATGTCTTCTAAAACAAATAGTAAATACTGCTTTAAAAATGCTTTGGGGTACCCTTTTAACTACCGAATGTGTATTTGATGAGGCAAAGAAAATCCAAATGTTAGTCTCTTCATTTTTCTCTTGCTAGCTGTTCACTAATTCCAAGCAACAATTTACAAAGCATGTGAGAGAAACCACAGGAGCTGAGTTTGTCAGCACACCAGTGTGGTGGATAGGGTTCAACTAGTTAGCAAATGGGGTAAAACACAGTCCTTTCATAGCCAACCTACATCTCATAACCATCTAATAAGGGCAGCACGGACCAGCATGGAGGTCTGTGCAATTAATGCAAACAAATTATGTTCCCTAGATGTGGTCAAGGAGCTATGGTAGCAGAGTGCCTAAGGCACTTGACTGCTCACCAGAAGGCTGGTGGTTCAAACCCACCAGCCACTCCACGGAAGGAAGGTTGGGCAATCCTACTTCCGTAGTGATACTGCCTCGGAAACCCAAGGAGGGGTCGCTATGAGTCGGGGCCGATTCGACGGCAAACAACAACAACAACAACAAGATGTGGTCAGTACCAAAACTTCTACCAGATGGAGATCCCAGGAAAAAAAGTGACCTCCACGGTACAAAAGAAGTCCTGGGGTGGTGCAGTTAACATGTTCAACTGCTAAGCAAAAGATTGGCGGTTATACGCTTTGGTAGAAAGGCCTGAAGATCTACGTACTTCTGAAAAATCAGTCACTGATTACCCTCTGGGACACTATTCTACTCTGACACAACTGAAGTCTCTGTAAATGGCAATCAACTTGACCAAAACTGATTGGAGTCCCTGGGTGGTACAGGCGGTTACCACGTTTGACTGCTAACCAAAAGGTTGAAGGTTCTAGTCCACACAGGGGCATCTGAGAAGAAAGCCTGGCAATCTACTTCTGAAAAATCAGTGCTTGGAAATACTAGGGAGCACGGTACTACTGTGACACACGCAGGATCACCACCAGTCAGAACTGACTCAATGGCAAATTGTTACTGGTTATAATGTAACAGTGGGGGCTCTGGTAGCGTAGTGTCTAAGGCACTTGACTGATAACCAGAAGGATGGTGGTTTAAACCCACCAAACACTCCTTGGAAGGAAGGTTGGGCAATCTACTTCCGTAGTGATACCGCCTCAGAAACCCAAGGAAGGGTCGCTACGAGTTGGGTCCAACTCGAGGGCACACAACCTGACCAGACCTTTGAGACTTATGTCACTTAAGAGAGGGATAGTATAGGGCAGTGATCAAAGCATGTACTGGAAGAGTGAACTGAATTCCAGACAAGGTTAACAGCCATTGATTCTGGGTTGGTGCAGAAGTACTTGCACAGGTTCCATATGTCAAGAAATGTCCAGAAGTCTTGAGAATTCTGGAGATTTTACAGAGATGGAATTTTCTACCATGTGCAAAACTCCACTAAAAGGGGGATATGAGGGATATAAAGGAAAATCACAGGGGGAAACCATTCACAGATAATGAATCATCATCTCAGCTTAGCAGCTCCTGCTGCTTCCTCTCACAAAATAGCATCTTCCCCAGGCGAGGTTATCTGCAAGGGGAGGATTCACTTGTGAAAAGCAATACTGGAACCAGGGCTTCTAAGAGAGAGAGAGAGAAAAAAAAAAAAAAAAAAGAGAAAGAGAAAGAGAGAGAGAGAGAGAGACTTAAATATTTCTGGTAGAATATTTACCTAAGAACACATTTTCCCCTTCTCTAACTCCTTAGTTGATTCCTCCTCCTCCTCCTCTACAAATCTTTGAACATTGCAAAGCCTCAAGGCTTGGGCGGGGCTCCCTGTCCTAGCTCCAGTCTCTTGGTAAGTGATCTCATTCAGGGCTTTAAATATCATCTATATGCTGATGATTTCCAAATTTATATTTCCAAGCCTAGACCTTCCCTACAAAACAGCAATTTCACATGGTACAGCTTAACATACCTGCCAATAAAAAGCCCATCACTACTGCCCTAAGTTTTTCTCTCTCTTTAAAATGATCCCTTCTGAGCACATGATTTGTAAACCTCAAAAAGCATTAAATGATCACCTCCTGCCTTTTAGAACCTCCTTGCACAAGTTCCAGTGAGACTGGGGTGCACCCACAGCTACTTCAGAACCACTTAGCATGGCTTTTTCACTCCTGTCTCCATTCCCACTTCCTCTAGGAGCACCCAGCGTGGGGTCTTGGCTACAGGTGTAGGAAAAATTAGAACCAGATTCAGAATAAGTCTGCTGACAGCTGATGCCTCAGATTATAAAACCTCCACCAAACTGATCATCAACCAAAGGTTCTCTTTGTTTTCTTTTGCAAATTTGACAGGGGAGAGGCAAGGTGGGCTTTCTGGTGAGCTCTTACTGGGAGATACAAAATGCGATTAATCTCTTTGGTATAATTCAGTACACTCACAATTCCTGTTTTCATTGCACATCCCAGCAGAAGCACAGACTAGTGGCCAGAGGGCCATGCTACATGCAGTTCCAATTTTAAAATTCTCAAGGAACCAAAGTGGATTATTACCAAAATACAACTAGGCTTGGCATTTTAACATTTACGGTTGTTAACCTGAGCAGTTGCTGGATGCCCAACATGCCATAGGCTCACCTCAAAGAATTACAAACAAACAACAAAAACACAGCTCAGGTTCCTTGAAAGATGTGCTTGCCAATGACATTAATATGTCAACCCCTAGACATTGAAGACTTCTTATTTTCATGATAACTCCGGCTTCAGTGCATTTGATTTGAATTTGTCCAGAACCCGGAGTATAGGGTGATCTTGGAAGTCAGTTAGTGTAATGCTTTGTTTTACACATGAGCAGGGTAAGGCCCAGAGGAGTCAGGTGACTTGCTCAAGGTCACATCTCCCCATCTGTAAGATGGCAACAACAATAGTATCTCTCTTACAAGGTTTTTAGGAGCTCTGGGGGTGCAATGGTTAAAGCATTTGGCTACCAACTAAAAGGCTGGTGGTTTGAACCCACCAACCTCTCCAAGGGAGAAAGATGAGGCAATCTGCTTCCATAAAGATTTACAGCCTTGGGAACCTGTGGGGCAGTTCTACTCTGTCCTGTAGGGTCATTATGAGTCAGAATCGACTTGATGGCAGAGTGTTTGGATTTTGGTTTTGTTATGAGGTTTCTGTGACTCTTAAATACTGTATAAAACAGTGGAGTGCTTGACACAAGAAAGGAAAACAGATGTTTGGTATTAATAATCCTCTCCCAGCTTATCCTTTGAGCAGGGGGCTATTAAGACAGTCCGATAAATCAGCAAGTCTAGCTGCATTGCATTCAAAGGTCCCATGACCACTTTGCATATTGGGTAAAAAAAAGAAAAAAAACGATCCTGAAAGGAAGAGAAAATCAGAGAGACTATTCTAAAATTGACCCCATTCTGTCTTTGAATTTCACACATTAGACCCAACAGAAAGTGTAATAATAAAGGAGAAGGGGAAATCTTCCCTTCAAGTACAAAATGGTTCTTCCTGGAAATAAAAGATTGCTTCTAGGATAGCAAGGGATCTGTCTCCCTCTTTATGAGGTCAGCTTAATTAAAGATGCTCTTTTACGGGTTCTTCAATTAAACAGACATCACAGCAAAAGCAGCCTTGATATGCATGAGAGAGCGCCCTCTGCTGTGGATTCTTGTTAGTGCAGTAAGCGATGGTCTTGGACATTCTGGGCCAGGCAGACATAAGGTCAGGGACTCTTGAATGACCTGCGGGAGTGGAAGATACCAACTTCAAGCTCTGTGCCCCCAAGAGGAAAGAGCAATCCTAAAGAGTACTTACCAAATGAGGAATTAGAGGGGAAAGGCTGTGATTGACAGCTGTGGGGAGGATGTGGCTAATAAACTGACACACTTATTTATATCCTTGATGACTCAACCTTGAGGCCAGTTGAGGGTCTTTAAGTAGAATAAAAACCAGTTACTGATGAGTTCATTCCCCAAGTAGAATAAACAATAGTTAACTTCTGCAGCATCTCTACCCTTCAGGTTGATGATAAATTATTGTGGAATAAACAACAACAACCAAAGTAGTGAGTTTAAGGAATTAGCAGTAAGCAAATAAAAGATGAAGGCTGCTCCTCTTCCATACATAAAATCCTAGAGGTCACTGTGTTTGACTCAAGTCTCTTAGGATACCTTGACTGGGCGAGAGATATCAGATTGACCTAGAACAATGATCCAGCAGTCATAGTTGACAATGATGGCACAGGCTGTCACAGACAATGGTTCCTCACTCCTTGAGGTAATCAAAGTCTAGATGATTCTTTGGTGATGGAAAGAAATCTCAGTATGACAGATTCAGATGTGCAGCTGGTCTACATGAGTGTTTCTCAAATTTTGAGATTTCAAAGATTAGAAAAACTTCCCCCAAAATATTAGGTATACATGATTTAAGGACATTTATCAAAGCTACTATCTAATATCACTATGACATAAAAGAAAGAACCATTTCACACTATGTTACAAAATCAAAGGCTAACCTCAGGGAAAAAGGGGCTGTTTTTTAAATTGACTGAATTAGGTTCAATGCACTACACAACCCTTATTCACATTTTGCTGTGAAGCAATGAATATAATTATCATAAACAGTACTTGTCTACCCATGAGCTCTTGGTAAGTCATTTCTTATATTGAAAAAAAAAAAGAGTAATAAAGCTATTTTCAATTTTAAAAAAATGAGAAAAGATCCTGTCTAATACTGAGTGTTTTTCCTTTAAGATTTGTTGAGTATCTGGGATCAGCAGAGTGAAAGGTCTTGGGAAGGAGTCAGAAGTGGCACCATGCTACCTTAACCTTTTTTACTTGGAGAAGATGGTGCAATACCAGCTACCAGCCATCTTAATCTGGAGTTCATAGTTGGCCTGGAGAGATCCCCTAAAATTCAAGTGCCAAATTAGGTGATCACTGAATTTTTTTCAGAAACCATGTTCAGAAATTGCATTGTGTTTACAAAGAGGCCCATAAATTCAAAAAACATAAAGCCACTTGCCTAGAAGGGCAGATTCCAAAACATCTTCTACTGGGACCCATAGTAGACTGGATCATCAGCCCCAGTTTTCACCATATCCTTCACATTTTGGCTCATCAGGGCCTTATTATTCAAGGAATACATCATCCCATTTCTTACCTGTGAGTTGGTCATGTGATTTGCTTTGGTCAATGGCAAATGGGTAGAAATGACAATACACAAGTTCCAAATGTAGGTATTAAGAAGCCTTGTGTGTTTCACCTTGAGTTCACACACTTCTGTCCATGGCATGAGAAGATGATGCTCAGATGATCCCACTGGTCCCAAGAAAAGGATGAAAGACACAAGAAGCAGACCCACTTCAGCAAGCCCACTACTCATGAGTGAGAAATAAATGCTTGGTGTCACATGCCTCTGAGATTCTGAGGTTGTTTGTTACACATCACTACTGTGCTACTAGTTAACTGATTGTTGTTATGTGCCGTCGAGTCGGTCCTGACTCATAGCGACCCCTCTTTTGGTTTCTGAGGCAGTATCACTATGGAAATAGATTGCCCAACCTTCCTTCCGAGGAATGGCTGGTGAGTTTGAACCACCAGCCTTCTGGCTAGCAGTCAAGTGCCTTAGGCACTACAATACCAGAGCTCCTAGCTGACTGATACAGGGCCCCAGTTCCAGAATTCTGTGAGAATGGAAGAGAAGAAACTGGTACTATTAGGGTTGAGTGGAAGAGGGTGATATGAGGCACTGTATAACTTCCTTCTCACTCTCATTCCCACTCAGCTTCTATATAAGCCCTTGATCTCTTTCCTATTCACGGGCTCTGAGAGGAAGTCTCTGCTCAAGCCAGTAAAAACAAATTAGCTGGGACCCAGAAGCGTTCCTCATATTCTGCTATTCTGCCAAGACCTTGAACCCTTACCAAGGTCACTGAGCTTCACTGGATATGTGCCTTTTCAAATATTTGTGCATTATCTTTTAAAAAGTTCTGACTTTTAACTATTTTCACTTGTGATTATTCCAAAACATCTTATAGATTTGCTTACTTTAGCAAGCAGAGCATACAGTCTACACTTTTCTAAATTTCTAAGAAGGGGTTTCTAAGAAGGCAACAGGAGGTATAGGCTGTAGAAATAATAAATCTCAACTCTACAAGGTAATAACTTTTGCCTTGTCCAAGACACTTAACCTCTCTGAGCCTGTTTTCTCATCTGTAAAACGGAATCCTGCTTACTTCAGAGAGCTGTAAAGAAGATTAAGTACAGTAATGCATACATTACTGGATTATGGAAGGTACTCAAAAACTTCCTGGTTCTTCATGTTGATGCCCAGGATAGTATGCAGTATACATATCAGATGCAGGTGGGGCAGCGGCAAAGGCCCTGGTTTTAGAGTCAGAACTGGATTCTTGTCCTGGCTTTGTCATATACCACCTATGTGACTTTGAACAAGGCTTTCTGAGACTAGGTTTCATCATATGTAAAATGGTGATCAGAAATAAAATCAAATCAGAAATAAAAGCAAAAATAGTCCAAGCGAGTGGTAGCCCATAATACACACACACACACACACACACACACACACACACACACATATATATTATGAGGGAGCACTCCTATTTGAATGATATTCAAAAAGTGGAACCTAACTAATGGTACTTAATAATGTACACCTAATAATTAAATACCATTTAAGTCTATTTATGAAAAACTATATGAATTTAAATGATATCCATTTATTGGGAACTGGCCAGTTAAAAACAAAAATATGATTTTCAGGGGTTTTCAAAGACAATGAAAAATTAATTCCATTACTGCTATATTATTATACTAACCACATAATTTTATTATAATTCTACCATTTTCCTTTTGATCTGAGGAACTGATATTCAAGTCTTGAGGCCAGAAACCATATCCTCAAGCCTAAAAGAGTGAACACAGGAATCAGTTTCCTCATTTTGTGGGATCATAGCAGGGGGTGGGAGGGAGAGCAGCTGTCACACAGGGAACTCTGGCTCAGTAAATCCACACTCTGAGAAAGAGTGAGAAAAATGAGAAGGACAACCTAAGTGAAGTATTTATGTGTCTTATAATCAAACTTGACTTCGATTCACATACTGAAATTTATTAAACATATGGATCATCCTTCCAAAAAATGTTCAACTTTATTATTTTTGCATAGCTCCAAACTGATATCCCAGCCTCTCCAACTGGGCATTAACAGTGATGGGATTCCAAAACTTCTTTACAGCATGGGCTCTAGGGTCCGTATGCAAGGACTGGGCTCCAGGATGAATGTTATGATTAGTTCCATGTGTAAGAAAGAGTGAGATACTATACATCTCTGCATTGTTCCTGCAAGATTTCTTGTTCTTTTCATCATCACGTAGTTTTAAATAGAACTTTTGTATCCCTGCTGTGGGACTCAGATTCCCATGGATAAAGGAAGGGGCTGGAAACAAAATATGTAGATATATCAGGTCTATCAGGACACTGGTAATAAATAGCCTAAAATCAGAGGATTCATCTGCTTATAGACACAAGGACTTTAGTGTGTGTGGGAGGGAGGGAGGATTGAACAGTTAACACACAGCTAACAAACATCATATTTTCCCAGTGGTAAGAATAATTTCATCAAAGTGATAAAGGTGGGGGGGAGGGGACCGTAAGCCAGACGTTTGGAAGAATTTCCTCATATTAAGGGGTAGTTGAAAGGGTCTTTGCTAGCATGGACATAAGTCAGGAGTAGAAATCAGCTACTGATAATGACAGCCAATAGTAGCTTTTAGCTACTGCCAGATGCTGTGCTAAAGGCTTTCCATATACTATACATCATTCCATCTTCTGTTAGCTGCCATCAATCCCAACTCATAGTGACCCCATAGGACAGGGTAGAACTGTCATAGGGTTTGTTTTGTTTTTTGCTATAATCCTTAATCTTTAAATAACAAATGCCTCTCTTACTTTTAGACTATTTGACTCATTAATATTTTTTTCAGCATATATCCACCTTCCAAGAATACTTTGGAAAATATCTAGATTTAAGGCTTTCTTCACAGATCCTTTATCAATTCTTGATAAAGTCAAGATTTTACTTACATAATCTGAGAGTAAAACTACTTTTCCTTTTCTTTGACTATCAGAGTCTTAGACCTAGGAAGATCCTTGAAGAGTACCTCATAGGGATTTTTTTTTTTTTTTTTTTAAGCTATAATGTTTATGGAAACAGGTCTTTCTCCCATGGAGTTGCTGGGTAGGTTCAAAATGCCCACCTTTCAGTTAAGTGCTCTGTTGCATCACCAGGGCTCCCTCTAAAGAGGCTCTTGTTGCGTGCTGCTGAGTCGATTCTGACTTGTAGAGACCCTATAGGACAGAGATGAATTGTTCCCATAGGGCTTCCTAGGCTGTAATTTTTACATGAGCAGATAGCCAGGTCCTTTCTCCCACAGAGATGCTGGGTGGGTTCTAACCTTTTGGTTAGCAGTGGAGTACTTAACCATTTGCATCACCAGGGCTCTTAAAAATAGCTACATGAAGTAAGCACTTTGAATTTCATCATACTGAAAGGGAAATGGAGGCTGAGGGAGTTTCACTATCTTGCCCACAAACAGGTACCAAGAGAGCCAGGAATTGAACTCTGGCCTGTCGGAATCCGAAACTTCCCTGCAAATAACATGCACAGAGAGATCTGAAATGGTAATCTCCGATCCTCTGGAATCAGATGTCTTAAGCACAAAAATCAAGGGTTAAAGGAAAACGTTTAATGAAAAAAGGTATCACATCTCATCCTCACTCTCTCAATTTACCTCACTTCCCTACTCACCGCTCTCCATGGATTAAGGCTTGTTTCAAAAGAAACTTAAGCAATCAAAATCTTAGTCAATAATTTTTTTTTCAGTTATGAATTATCCCCTGTAAAAAGAAATTTTGCTTTTATAACTAATGAAATCATTTTTAGATAAATATATAAAAAAAACATTTATTTCTTTTTTAATTCTCAGAGAATTTATAGACCTCGGTTTGAAAACTACCACATTAGACTGAAATTTTAGCCTCAGCTCTGCCACCAAATATGCTTCTTTCGGGAGTCACTGCTCCCTGCAAATGAGTTTCCTCAACTGGATGTACCAGGTACTCTCCAAGGATCTTCCTAGGTCTAAGACTCTGAAAGTCAAAGAAATGGGAAGGTAGTTTTACTCATAGATTATGTGAGTAAACGTTTGGCTTTTTCAAGAATTCAGCAACAGGATCTGTGAAGAAAGGAAGTCTTACATCTAGATATTTTCCAAAGTATTCTTGAAAGAGAGATGTATGTTGAAAAAAAAAACAATGTAATAAGTCAAATAGTCTAAAGGTAAGAGAGGTATTTGCTATTTAAAGATGCTGTGAAACTAATGATTTCTCAACAGGAATAACTTGTTCATTAAGGCAGATTTTTATAGCGTGAGTTTTGTAAGAGTGGGGGCACCAGCATCTTCAGAGGTAAACAGTCAACCTTGGTGTCCACAAAGAAGCCACAGGATGCTAGCAAGGCAAGCTGCCCAATGCCTAGCTCTGGAGACTGATTTGAAAGGAACGATTACTTGCAGGCTAACCAGTGTTGACTGCAAGGAAGGGGCAGGCTAAAGGAACTGTCAGTACCATTCACTGCCTTGCAATTTGATTATACACCACATGCTTTATGGAAAACTGAGATTGTAGGAGATATCTTAACACTCAGATTCAACTGTCTTCTCAAGATTGCCCTTATAAAAGTTTATTTAACAAGAGACGGGAACTGACATTTATGGGGCATGTGCTGGGCACGCAGCATAGGTCATCTTATTTAATTTTTACACACGCATGTTGTCAGGAGCATGGATGTCAATGAGAAAATTCTAGAAGGCCAGATCTAGAGTAAAGCTCTTAAATTTCAGCATCATGATTCTGACTGGCTGCCAGGTCCTGAGAACCTTGTTTAAAAACATAAACTCAAAAGTACGACAACAGAAGATAAATCTAGTCTGACAATAGTTGTTATTTCTTTTTATACAGTGAGTTCCGGAGCAAAAGGATGCCTCCCTGCTGGGATAAGGATGTTGCATAAAGAAAATTCTCCTGGCTTTCTATCATACATGCAGAGATCTTGGAAAAGTTACCCTGCTCTCTGGGGTGACCCAGGAAAGTTCTGAGGATAGAAGTTGCTGGCAGCTGGTTTGACTTATGCAATGCATTTCTCGACATGGTTTTAAACCACTTTGGAAATAAGAATGCACATAATGGACTTGCTCGAACTTTGTATTTCCTTTCTTGGTTTTCCTCCGGAGCCTCTGCCAGTGGCCTGACCAAATTCCAACAGCAAACACCACACTCATATGTTTCAGTGTCCTTATTAACTTCTGTAGCAATACTTTCTAACTCATTGCCTCGCCTATATTTCATTAAAATGTTTTCGTCCCTTTGCCAGCCATTTTTGTCCTGTGCCCATCTCAAAGAATCAGTGGACCAGAGATTCAATCCAAAAAATATCCTGATTTTTACAACCAAAATCCCTCCAAAGGTGGATTATGTTTCTGTCAGAATTTTGAGCCTCTCTCCTAAATGACTAAGAGATTCATTACCTAGAGCCTGTGAGAGCAACATGGTAGGGAAAAGGATGTGCAACACTTTTAAGTGTCTTAAAAAAAAAGAAGAAGAAGAAGAAGTGCTTGCTCCTGATACTTCTCAAAGAAGATATACTTGGTCCTATTATGCTACCTGGCACAAAATGATATATTCTAAATCAATGCTCTACTTGAGTTCCTCTAGCTGAGGAAAGAGCAAAGGAAAGTATTCTACAAGCTTTGTCTTCTCTTGCCCTCCTGAAATATGCCATCCTTTGATTCTCAAGCAATGAGAAGATATGGAAGTGAAAGGAAGATTCTCATCTGCATGAATCTGGACAAAAAGAACATGAAAACGCAATCTCTTGTTTCTAGCCAACCAACACAGAGAAGAGGCAACAGAGTGGAATATATGAACGGGAGCTATTTTGAAGGTTTCCCATGGTTACAGCTGCTATGGAAATCATTTTCTTCTCTGGGGTTTTCAAAGATATCTGAGGCCTGCTTCAATCACAGTTTAAAGAAGGGGAACAAAGGGAAAACACGGACAGGAACTGCTTCTTTTATTTAAAGTTTTAAAAGGTTCCAAACTGGGGTGGGTGGAGGATGGGTGCAGGTAGCAATAGTAGTGATAACCTCAAAAGACTCCATATCAGAGTCACCCACTGAATAAAAATCAATCCCTAGTGGTCTGGAGAGAAATCTATGCTTCCTGGACCTAGAAAGGGACAGAGTGATCTTTTTAAAGCACAAATAGAATCATGTCACTCCCCTCTTTAAAATTGTTCAATGGTTTCCCACTGTTTGTAGGATAAAATCCTAAATCACTAACACACTCAGCTCAGGCACTCCTCTTCAATTTCATCTCCCTCACTCGCTGTGTTATTTCTGTAAATCTGCCATCCTGGTTTTCATTCCATCAAATCTGTTCTGTCTCTTACTGTTGTTGCATGGCCATTGCACATCCTGTTCCCTCTGCACAGGGCATTTTCTCTCCCTCAATTTTCTTTTCACTTAGTCATCTTTTCTCAGGTTAAATGCTCCTTTTCTGGTCCCTCCAGTTTGATCAGGTCAACCTGTCCTTTTCTGAAGAGCACTTGCCACCTTTTTTATTTTTAAATTGTGTTTTAGGTGAAAGTTTACATAGGAAATTAGTTTTTCAATCAACAATTCAAACAAAAATTGTTCCATGACACTGGTTGCAATCATTGTAATGTGACAGCCATCCTTTCCTTTTCCTCCCTGGGTTCTCCACTTCTATTTATTCCGTTTCCTTGTGGTTTGGGGAAAATCTTGTCCTTTTGGTCACCTATAGTGATTTTTCTAAGGAGCACAATCTTCCCAGGCACTATTATTTTATAGACCCATCTATTAATTGCTGAAAGGTGGCCTCTGGGAGTGCCTTCAGTTTCAAGTTAGAAAGTTGGCTTAGGGCAATAGTCTCAGGGTTCCTCTAGTCTCTTTCAGACCAGTTGTTGTTGTTGTTGTTGTTAAGTGCCGTCGAGTCGTTTCCGACTCATAGCGACCCCATGCACAGCAGAACG
>NW_006921788.1:2282350-2288544 GCF_000298275.1 Orycteropus afer afer
TAGGGTAACAAGGGAACGTGTTCAGTGCAGATCAGTGAGTAAGCACAAGCCCGCCTTGTTTCAGTGCCTATGCTTAAACTGCCCCCTGGCAGTCTGGTCTATTTTGTTGTTGTTACTGTTAATGTGAATTTTGTTCTACATTTTTTACCTATTCTAACCAGGCCCTTCTATTGTGATCCTGGTCAGAGTGGTTAGTTAGGCACCATTCAGTTCTTTTGGTCTCAGGTTGGAGGAAGCTGTGGTTCATGTGGGCCATTAGTTCTCTGAACTAATAGCTTCCTTGAATCTTTGGTTTTCTTCATTCTCCTTTGCTCCAGAAGGAAAGAGAACAATAGTTGCTTCTTAGATAGCTGCTCACAACTTTTTAAGACCTCAGACTATACTCACTGGACTAGGATGTAAAACATTATCTTTGTGAACTGTGTTTTCCCTGTTGACCTAGAGGTCCCAAGACTATGGTCCTAAGTCTTGGAGTATAGTAGTTCAATCCCAATGTCTAAGTAGTTTCTAGAACTGTGGCCCCTTAAGTATTCTATTATCTATGAGTATACATGCAGCATTTACAAGTATGTATGTGAAACATCCACAACCAAACTGTATATGCAAATCTACTCCTGTATGACCTCCCTCACCTATTTAGCATACATACTTACTTATGTATGTACTCACAAATTGTTTATTATGACTGTTGTTGCAGGGGTGTGTATGCTTTACCATTTACTATAGTTTCCCTTTACTCTTGCATGCACTCAGTGTCTTCCTTTGCCTTAGTCATACTATGCTGACTCCCCCTATATTGTGTATTGCCTTTTCCTTCACCTGTGTACTATCTTCACATCTGTGTACTTCTCCCTCCCTTATCCTCCCATCCCTGGTAACCATCAAAGAATGTATCTTTCTATGTGTAAACCTATTCTTGACTTTTTATAATAGTGGTACCATACAATATTTTCCATTTTAAGATAGACTTATTTCACTCATCATAATGTCCTCCAGATTCAACCATGTGTGAGATGTTTTGCAGATTCATCATTATTCCTTATTAATTCATAGTATTCTATTATATGTATGTACTACAGTTTATCCATTCATCTGTGGATGGAAACTTAGGTTGTTTCCATCTTTTTGCTATCAGAAATAATGCTGCAATGAACATAGGTGTACATATGTCTAATCACTTCATAGCTCTTATTTCTCTAGGATACATATCTAGGAGTGAGATTTCTGGATCATATGAAATTTCTATTTTTAACTTTTTAAGGAAATGCCACACCATTTTCCATAGTGTGTTGTACCATTTTGCAGTCCCATCAACAATGTATGAGTTCCAACCTCCCCACAGCCATACCAGGATTCCCTGTTCTTAGTACTTGACACAATTTAAAGAAATCTATAATTTAGTGTTTCCTTTAGAAGAGAACCTTCGTGAGGACAAGAACTTCATCTATGTTTTGCCTTGCTGTGCCCAGGTCCTAGCTCAACACCTTGCAATAATATTTAAAGAATAATGGCTTAATAGAATAATCCCAGTAGATTCCACCTGTCTCTCTCTACCCAGTATCAAGGCATGGGATTTTTCTAAACACTGAACATCCCACCTATGGCAGTATCAAAGGATTCTCATTAATATGGAGTGGACCTACATCTTAGATAGAGCTTAGATAGAGCTACATCTTAGAGCTTAGACAGAGCTTAAGCAGTTTTGAAGTCTGCTCACAAGGTCAGATCAAGCAGAGCAGTAGTTCTCAACTGCTGCCCCTAGGTGAATATTGGGCAATGATGAGAGGTATTTTTGGTTGTCACAACTGGTATCTAATGAATAGAGGTCAGGGATATTGCTAAATATCCTTCAATACACCTAACAAAATATAATCCAGCCAAACTGCCAGTAGTACCAAGGTTGGAAAACTCTGGTGTAGAGTGAAAATTAATCCTCATGATTAATTTTCCATTAATCCTCATAATTAATGATCCATTAGAGAGAAAGGTGCCATCTAGGAGAATGAAAACCATCACTTCTGATCTATCCCAACCAGTTTTCCTCCAGTATTAAAATAGGCACTGTGGTTTCACTTGAGCACTAAGGACATTACAGCTTGCCCTAAAGGGCCATGTTATTGTCATGTGGTTGGGTGTCATAGAGCTTCTTCCAAGTTAAGGTGGAACAGAGCAGAACTGTCCCACAGGGTTTTCTAAGCTGCAATCTCTCTGAAGGCAGATTGCCAGGTCTTCTTGCTGTGTAGGCTCTAGGTAAGTTCCAACCACCAACCTTCTGGTTAGAAGCCAAGCATTTAACCATTGTGTCACCAGGGCACCTTATATCTTTAAATGCTAGAATCTCACTCAGGAAGTCAAGAAGCCCATACTACCAAAAGCATTCAGAGATGGAAATCAGAGATGCATGTCTTCCCTCTCCTGCATACTTTGGCACTAACTGCCTTATACAAAATGGCAGGTAAAATGGTCCACACTTATTTTTTTCCTTCTCTCTGTCTTTTCTACAATGATGAGTTGGTCCAAAAGGAAGTGATTTGCCAATAGGGCCAACTTTATCTATATCCCTACCCCCCATATGCTTCCTATTTTAATGCAGATGAAATTCTACTATTGGTTATGTATTCCTTTGTATCCACCATTTCTCATACAGAATTAACTTGTTAAAATGCAAATTCTCTTAAGAAATGTAAATCCATACTGCTTTACCCTTAAGTAGGGAGGGATTTATCTCTATGACTCAAAAAATGGGCTGATATAAAAGCACTCACAACCAAAAGGTAAGGGACTTTGCAGCGGGTGGGAGGTTGGACTGGGTTTACGTGGCCAGAAACGAAGTAGTATTATTGCTGTGTACCAGTGAGTAAATTCCAACTCATAGTGACACTCTATGATAGAGTAGAACTGCCCCTTATGGTTTTCGCCTAGGCTGTAATCTTTAAGGGGCCAGATCACCAGGTCTTTCTCCCACCGAATCACCAGGTAAGTTTGTACCACAGTGCTAGCAAATCTCTAAAACTGAGGCATTCTGCATAATAGAATAGCTGACATGTGTCTGAATCAAATTCCATTTTGTTTTAAGTTCCTGCTTCTGCATTCCTGAAAATGTAACCTTGACTTCTTTACACTCATATGCATATGGCCTTGGGCTTCAGACTAGGTGGGATTAGGGTCACCCATCAATCATCTTCTTTAACCAGCCTTGTGGCTCTTGTACCAAGCCACTGTTAGTAAATAAAGATGGCAGTTGGGAACGTGACTGCTGGAGAATGAGTTTACTCAAGATGTTCAGGCAGAAAGTAGTTGAAAATAGAATTGTTGATGATGTACCCACCTTTTGGCTGTAACCATGTGATCATCACACACACCCCTTCTGCATTTTTACTAAAAAAAACACATCTCTCCCTCCACATTTCAGAACTACTTTGTATTTTCTACAGGATTACTGTCCTATTTGAAATTTGTTTTGTTCCTCAATAAATATCTTTTATTTTAACAAAATATGCATCCTTACTCTTTGACATTTTCTGATGTTAGACATATAGGATTTAAAGGTGCATGCACCATCTTCGGTGGTACCAGAGAAGTCAAAGATCTAGAACTTTGGTACCAGGGTGGGCCCCTCGAGCCCTTACATCTCCACAGACTCTTGGGAGGTATCTCAGGTGTTCTGCTTACCTAGTGCCCCTCTGATAGGAACATATGCCACAAATGGGATGGCTTGAACAAACAGTTTATTCTCTTACAGTTCAGGAGGCTAGAAGTCCAAGTTCAAAGTGCCAGGCTCTAGGGGCTGTGTGAAAGCCCCTTGACCTTGGCCTTTAGCTCTGCCTCTTGCTCCCAGCCCACTGAAGCTAGAGGAATCTCTTCACTCAGGCAGCTACTGGCTGCTGAGGCTATGAGGCTAACAAGCCCAAGGTCGACAAATAAAATGGCACAGTCCTGATGTTATCAAACCACACAGCAGGCCATTAATTCAAGTCCATTGAAAGTCCCAAGGGAGGCAGAGCATGGCAGGCTGCTGAACAATGGACAAGGCCACATGCAGGGTTTAAGCATGTCATAAGGTAGAGACCATTCCCAAAGCTGTTTCTTATATATGGGAAGCAGACCAAATCCCTAAAGCAGCTACTCAGCTGCTTATGGTAGGTTCCACCATGGAGTTGACTGCCAGTCTCATCATGGGGAATAACTACATCCAGCTGCCCAGCCACTCAACCAGGCCCAGCCAAGTTGACACACAAACTTAACTACCATGCCAGGTTAAAACAAACAAACAAACAAAAACTCAAATGAAGCTCTGCTTCATTGCATTGGTGCTCATCAGGATTTATTGCTGGACTTCTTTTGTACTTTCATTTTCAGTTTATATTCTAAGTATTTTGTGAGTTCATTGTCAAATGAAGGTTGGTGAGACTATTGCTGCAATTCTCTCAAGACTAAAACCAAAAAACAAACAAATCCACTGATACTGAGTTGACTCCAACTCATAGCAATCCCCATTGTGTTTCCAAGTCAGCAAATCTTTACAGAAGTAGAATGCCTCATCTTCATCCCATGAAGCAGCTGGTAGGTTTCAACCGCTAACCTTATAGTTAACATCCAAATGCCTTACCCACTATGCCTCCAGAGCATTCTCAAAACTAATAAGCCTTGAAAAAATCATGGGCACAGTACATAAAACACAATCTATGCCCTGTGACAAACCCATGACAGGACTCTCTAGTTGACTGTGGGAGAGTTGAAGTTTCAACTTATCAAGTTTGAACCCACCTTTTCTTCTGAAGGCCACATTTAGATTTCAGCATGTATTCAGGTCCCAGTGCACATTTAGGTTTCTGTGCACATTCAGATTTCAATACCATGTGTGCTCACTCTTTTAGTAAGATGTGAAATGTCACTTATAAGGACTTGGCAGGGCTGCCTTTGGGCACTCTGACCACTTATATAACCAAATGCTTCAGTCCCCATACCCACTTGTTTCTTGGAGTGCTAGCATAATTCTAATAAAGATAGTTTAGAAAACCAGTGGCTATTGTGGGACTATTTTGAGCTGGATCAACTATTTTCTCTGTGCAGTAAATTAGAAAGGAAAGGCTCCTGGATTCAGCAACCACAATGGGAAACCTGTTTTGATTGGTATCTTGAAACCTCCAAAAGTTGTCAGGAAATTAAAATGGTTCCCAGGCAAGAAAGCATCTCCAAATTAACTAAACAAGTTGCAATATCAAAACTCAGCACCTACCTCCTCTGCTCCATAGCTAGCTACTATTCCTTTGTATCATTCTTTGCCTTCGTGTTTCTCTGGTAACACTTTATCTGAGCTCGATTTCTTTCCAACAAAATTGGCCAATAAGCCTCTGTCTGAAATGCCTTTTAAAATCTGTCCTAGTGTGGACACAAAGGTTCTTTCCTATACTGCTTTCAACCTTTGAACATGCTCAAAATTGCATAACACTGTGAAAGATTTTCTTGTTTGACAGTTCACAAGGGATGAAATCAAAGTTTCAACCTATTCTTAACATTCTTGATAAATGAGCTTCAATCTCCCATTTCCAGGATGCTGGTTTGGAATTCATATTTAAAAACACTATAAGCTGAATATACTAGCAGTAATTTGAAAATTCAGTGATTGATTTAGGAAAAATGAGTTTTCATCTGCCCTGTCCTTTTCCTTTCTATTTTGGGAAAATGAGTTTGCATTTGTGTTGTCTTTTTTGTTTCCCCTCCTCTGCCGGGGAACTGTTTCTAATGCTCAGTTTCAGTTAAAGGATCTGAATAAAATCCCTCCATCTGAGACTCTGGCAAATCAGAATTTATCTAGGATCCATTTTTCTATTGATCTGAGTTGCTCTCACCAAACAATTACTCTATACATTTTAACAAAGTGGGTTGCTTGTGTTGTATAAGCCTGGTTTAAGCTGGCCTCACAAAACCAATTAGTTTATTATATGATTTTTTTTTTTCTGTTTTTTTTTTTATTCTGAGAGCTTGCCTCTGGTATAGAACATTGTGTCTGAGTTTCAGTTTCACAACTGGTTAGAGGCCATGTCTAGCAGTTGCTGTTTTCTATAAGAAAATGTTAAATTTTAGATGTTTCCACTTCCAAGAAAAACTGATTTTTTAAATGCATTTTATTGAAATATAATTTATGTACAGTGAAGTACACAAAACTAAAGTGACATGGGTCAATGGTTTTT
>NW_006921788.1:2288864-2289404 GCF_000298275.1 Orycteropus afer afer
CAGCATAATGTCCTCCAAGTTCATCCATATTATGCGGTGTTTTGCAGACTATACATTATTCTTTAGTGCTGCATAGCATTCCAGTATGTGTATGTACATCCACATAGTTTGGTCATCCACTCTTCTGCTGATGAGCACATAGGTTGTTTCCATCTTTTTGATATTGTAAATAGTGCTATGATGAACATGAGTGTGCATGTATCTGTTCCTATCCTGGCTCTTGCCTCTCTAGGATATATACCTAGTAGTGGGCTTGCTGGGTCAAATGGTATCTCCAATTCCAACTTTCTAAGGCAATTGGATTGTTAATTCCTTTGGTGTTAAGGCGTTGGAATTTCCCATCAATCTTAAAGATAAGTCCCATGCCATATATGTAATTATCAGCAAATATGAATTTGTTGCTGTGATTTTTGTCATGTGCTTTTTCATTTTGTTGATTTCTTTTTTCCATATAATTTTCTATGCTGAGCTCATTTTGTTTATGGATCATGTTATCACTTCCTTCATTGCTATTGTTTTAGTATTTGCTGAATATTTATG
>NW_006921788.1:2290779-2293448 GCF_000298275.1 Orycteropus afer afer
TTTTTTCTGATTGATCCCTTTCCAAAGAAGTATCAGGTATTTGTCTTCAATCTCAATTCTGTCTTGCATTGCATCAAGTCTACTCCTTTGCCCTTTTAATGTGTTATCTATTTCTGACAATTTAGTATTAATCTTCTAGATTTCCATCTGTAGATTTAGAATCATTTCTGATTTTTCATTTATTTTGTCATTTTGTTCTTGTATTTTCTTCCAAAATTATTCTAGGGTTTTGTCTGTGTTTTCCTTGATCTGTCTCTCAATCCTTGGAAGATACCTAAATATAATTCTTTTGAATTCCTTATCAGGGAGTTCGAATGCTGCATCTTCCTCAGGGATGTGTTTTGGGTCTATATCCTGGTCCCTTATTTCTCCTGCTTTATCTGGCTTCTTTTTGCAGACTGTGATGCTCTGTTGTCTCCAAGGCATTGTGACGTTTTTGAATTTATATTTAATTGGTGATTATATGTTGGAGTGACTTGCCCACAATTTTTGTTTTCTTTGTTTTGTTTGTATGTTATCTGTACAAGCAGGGTACAGTGCTGTGCTCCTCTATTCACTAGCTGACAGCACTTATACATCTACCACCTGTCTCCTTTCCTGTTGTCAGCCTCTTGTATGTCCCTGCTGACCCTGGCAAATAGAGCTTGTTCCTAGGTCCCTGGAATCTGAATGAGAATGCTATCACTTTAAAATCCAAAATGGCCACTTGTAAACATTCAAAATGGCTGTGCCCTTGTTCACTTTAAATACCCAAAATGGCCACCATTTGTAAACATTCAAAATGGCTGCACCCTAGGTCACTTTAAATACCCAAAATGGCCACCATTTGTAAACATTCAAAATGGCTGCACCCTTGGTCACTTTAAATATCCAAAATGGCTGCCATGTGTAAACAATCAAAATGGTTGCACCCTCTGAACAGCACAAAGTCCACAGCTCAGGCTGTCTCCCTCCTTGCTGTTTCCCTTCCTAGTCATAGGCCACCAGAGCAGTTGTTCCTGCAGCCCTTGGTGACTGGGAGTGATCTTTAGGTCAATTCTCAGTCCCAACACCACTTGGAAATATTCAGGCTGTTGGTCTCGACAGAGTAGCTGACAGTCTGCAGCTCTGACCATCTTTGTACTCACTGTTTTCATTCAGGTTTTTCCACTAGTTGGTGCCTAATCCACTTCTGTATAGTTCCTTTCAAAGCTCAGGCTTCAAGGATTATCTTCTGTATCTCTGTCAATTGGTTTTTCTTTTCTTTGTTGAAGAGGGTCTGTGTCACTTGTCTGCCTATTCCTCCCAAAAAACTGATTCGTATGTCTGTCTTACGGTGTGCACTTTTAATTGCTACTTTGAGAAATTTTTATATAAATCTATTTGAAACGTAGGCACTCTGGTAGTATAGTGTCTAAGGCACTTGACTGCTAACCAGAAGGCTGGTGGTTCAAATCTACCAGCCACTCCTCAGAAGGAAAGTTGGGCAATTTACTTCTGCAGTGATACCGCCTCAGAAACCCAAGGAAGAGTTGCTATGAGTCGGATCCGACTCAAAGGCACATAACAACATCAACAACAATGATTTGAAAGATGCACTGAGAAAAGGTAATTTACCTATTTTGAGCTTGTCCTCTTTTTTATTGTGATGTGAAGGTTTATCATTCTTCTTTGAGGTTATCCTGTGATTTATAGTTTTCTTCCCAAGTTTAGAACAGTCTATTCTTCTTCTTTTCTTTTTTTTCAATTGTGATTTGGGTGAAAATTTACACAGCAAACTCACTTTCCATACAGCAGTTCATACACTTTGTCTCATGACATTGACCACAATTCACCACAATACAACAGCTCCCCTTCCACTTCCTCCCGACAGTCACCTCTTCCCTGTGTCCATCCCTACATGCACCCTTGCCCCCTGAGCTGTCTCCCTGTGCATAAAAAGCCCTTCTTTCTCCCATGATTGATAGAACAGTCCATTCTATCTTGCAACTCTCTTGACTTCCTCACCATTTAGAAGTTCTGTAACTATACAGTATTTTCCCTCTTTGTGGTTTGTAGTTGTCCTCATCTGTCAATTGATATCTCTGGTTACCTGTTTACAATCTTGTAAGCTTATTTTACTTTGGACATGTCCATAGCTGTGATTTCTGGGTTATGTCACCTTGTGTATTAATGGTCGGTTGTTGTTTGCTATTTTTGGTTCTCTGTTCAAAGGACTCCCTTCAGTATCTCTTGTAAGGTTGGTCTGGTTTTAACAAATTCCTTTAGTTTCTGCTTATCTGGAAATCTCCTAATTTCACCACATATTTGAGGGACAATTTTGCCAGGTATATAATTCTTGTTTGAAAATTTTTCTCTTTCTCTTTCTCTTTCTCTCTCTCTTTCCCTTTCAGGGTTTTATATATACCATCCCACCGCCTTCTTGCTTGCATGGTTTCTGATGAGAAATCAGAGCTTATTCTTACTGGTTGTCTTTTGAAAGTAACTTTTTGTTTTTCCCATGCTGCTTTCAGAATCCTGTCTTTGTCTTTGGTTTTGATGAGTTTGATGAAGATATGTCTTAGTGATTTTGTTTTGTGATCTATCCTGTTTGGGGTTTGTTGGACTTCTTGAATGGATATATTCTCATCTTTCATCATATCAGGGAAGTTCTCTTCCAACAAATCTTGGACAATTTTCTCAGTGGTTTT
>NW_006921788.1:2293606-2308142 GCF_000298275.1 Orycteropus afer afer
TGCATCAATTCTTCTCCTTTGCCCTTTCAATGTATTATCTATTTCTGACAATTTAGTATTAATCTTCTGAATTTCTATCTGTAGATTTAGAATCATTTCTAATTTTTCATTTATTTTGTTATTTTACTCTTGTATTTTCTTCTATAATTTTTCTAGAATTTTGTCAGTGTTTTCCTTGATCTTCCTCTCGGTTCATTGAAGATATCTAAATATAATTCTTTTTAATTCCTTCTCAGAGAGTTCCAATGCTGCTTCTTTCTCAGGGATGTGTTCTGGGTCTGTATCTTACTCCCTTGTTTCTACCACTTTATCTGGCTTCTTTGTGTGGACTGTAATGGTCTGTTGTCTCTGAGACACTGTAATGTTGTTGTATTTAGATCTCTGTTAACTGTTTGTGAAGAGCAGCTAAGGGTAATTCAGGCTCTTCTTGGTGGATGCTTATCATTGGCCCATTGGTAGAGAAGGAAGTGGTGGCCCTCACTAAATAAGTGAAGCTGAGGAGGTGTGGGTGTAGTTGTGTCGTATGGGGACTGTTGCTGTCTCCCACTCAGTTAGGCAAAAATAACAATTGAATAACTATCAAAAAAGTAAAAGCAAATGGATAAAAAACACACCATGTAATCACATAGGAACAGTAACAAGAAAAAAGGGGGCAAGAAACACTGCAATATCTGTGGAGAGGGCAATAAGAGAAAAAAGGTTGAGAAAGAGAATAATGAAGGAAAAAATAGGAAAAATGCAAAAAGAAAAACAAGGAACAGAGTTAACCATGAGAAAGAAAGAAAAAAAAATTGCAACTAGAAACAGGGAAAAGAAATAAAGCTGAAAACTAGAACCTGGTAAGGAAAGGATAAAGAATAATAATAAAAAGGGCAAAGTAATAATAATAGTAGGTTTAAAACAGGCAAAAACAAACAAACTAAAAAACAGAAAAAAGAAAAAAAATCGAGGCAGGGTGGGGCACCCAAGCTCCATCCGAGCACACAGACTGGGATGGAGTTCCTGCAGGCCTAGAAGGTGGGTGGGAGTGAGGCATGGCCACCCCTCCAGTCACCAAAAGGGTGTGGGATGTAAGAATAACAAGGGGAATGTCGCACCTTTCCAGTTGTCCGTATCTGGAATATACTTGCAGTTCTTGGCAAGCGGAGCCTGTTCTTAAGTCCCTGGAATCTGGGAGAACTCTGTCACTTTAAATATCCAAAAAGGTCAAACTGCTTGTAAACTGCTTGTAAACATTCAAAATGCCTGCTCTCTGGACAGGCAAAAGTCCACAGCTTAGCCTGCCTTCCTCATCGCTGCTTCCCCTTTTATTCACCAGCCACCAGAGAAGTCCTCCATGCAGCCTTTGGCTAGCAGGGCTGATTTTTTGGTTAATTGTTAGGTCCTACCACCCCTCAATAATATACAAGCTATCTGTGTAGTCAGGATCGCTGCTGGACTACAGTTCCCTATGTCTCCTTTTTTGGTGTTTTCATGCAAATTCTTTTGCTAGTCGGAGTTTAGTCTTTTTCTATGTCTTTCCCTTCAAAGCTCAGGGGTCCAGGATTATCTTCTGTATCTGTGTTAACTGGTTCCCCTTTTCTTTGTTGAAGAGGGTCTGTGCCTAGGGTTTCTGCCTATTCCATTATCTTACTGGAACTCCTATATTACTTATTTTGAATGGTATAACAAAGCCTTAAACAGGGACAAATTATTCTAAATTGCTTTTCTAAAGGATTCCATAAAGCATGCAGAATACAGGGTTATGAAAAGATAAATTTCTATCTCTAGATGGTATTATTAAACTGGATTATAATGTTTCTTCAAAGAACTTACTCTGATTGGTTTAATAATTAATAGGTTCTTATATAAATTTAAGGCACCCTGGTGGTATAGTGCCTAAGGCATTTTACTGCCGACCAGAAGGCTGGCAGTTCAAACCCTTAGCTGCCCACAGAAGGGAGATGGGGCAATATACTTTCATGAAGATTTACCACCTCAGAAATCCAATGGGGGTCACTATGGGTTGGAATCTACCTGAAGGCAGTGATTTGTGGGGTTTTTGGTTATAAAAATTTAAAAGTCTGAATATTATTGATTATTGAAAGTGTATTCTGACAAAGATTTTTAAGTTTATAATATATCAATCTTAAAAACAAAAATGTTCTAAAATAGCTGAAGCTAGATAGCATATGAAATGTGTTTTATTTAAGAAAAAGAGGAGGCATAGGATAAGCCTAGAGGAAAAACTGACTAGCCATGAAGTGATAGATTCATTTACAAAATTACTAAAAAGCTTTTGTATTTACTGGGTATATGATAAAGAGAAGGCAAACCTGCTCACCAAGAGAATATAAAAGGGAAAATGGTTGGTTATTTGTTGTCTTTCAAAATACCTAGGCCAACTTAAACATACATAAATGAACTATGATGACCAATCTTTGTCTTTAATCATGAGCCAAAAGATAGGGAATGTAGAGCAGGATAATGCCTCCTGGTTCCCTGATTCTGAGGCCATAACATATGAGGAAAACTTTTGAAGGATCACTCCCAACTAGATGAAGACCTTTAAATACAAAAAAAAAAAAAAAAATATTTCAACAAAAGATGGATTATACTGGACTTAGGAAAAGGACTTAGAACATGGATACCACTAGACTAATTAAGATTTCCAGGACTCCTGGGTAGAAGCTGACAGGTTCACAGATTACAGATGATCCAGAATCATGTAGAACAAATTAACTATGGAGGATTAAATAGACTAAAGAAGGAAGGTTGGGCAGTCCTACTTCCTTAGTGATACTGCCTTAGAAACCCAAGGAGGGGTCGCTATGGGTTGGGGCCGACTCGACGGCACATAACGACAACAACAACAACAAAGGATTATTATAGGCCTTATGTAGGAACATTACCAATGTTTTAATGTTCTATTTTCTGGACATTAGAAACCATTTTACTGCTTTCTTCTAAATTATCTAACTAATGGGTTTGTTATTTTTAGCTGCAGATTTGGAGACTGGTTCTTGTTACGCTATCACTATGTATGTGTGTGTGTCAATGTGTGTGTGTGTGTATTCATTCCACTAATCAATAAGAAATTAAGAAATATGAGAGGAAGGTAAAATTGAGACCAGAAAAGGAACTTTAAAACATTAAAAGGAAGAATTAGGAGATGAGAAAATTTTTTACTATAGAATACTTTGTAGTCAGCATAGTGCTATTTGTTACTGAAATAACTGATTCTTGCATTAAAGGAAATCATCAGATTTTAAAGAGTATCAGCCATTTTAACTGTCAAATTAGAAGTTTCTGTTGATAAACTTAGCAAAGTTGTAAAGACTAGAGAAGTATGTGAAGTTTAACCTATGATTTTACAAATAGAAAACATCAGATTTCCTGTTAGCTTCCCAAAAAGTGGTTTTTAACTTAATAGATGAACAATGCTGTTTTTACATTAATAATATGCAAGGTGAGGTTTTTTGGTCTGTAACTGATGCTGAGGCACATGGAAAACAATTACTGATGCTCCTTATTTGTAAACTCTTTATGGGACTTGCTTCCTTGGTTATCTAGGACCATGATTTTGAGGGTCATTTCAGTCAAATGGCCTAATATTTTTCTATCTTTCAGTTTATTATGTAGTGTCTGGGGATTTAAAGGCTTGTAAACTCCAAAAAATTTGCTTAAATGACAATTCCAGCCTTTGAGAGTTAACTTTAGAAGAGCTTCTAAAACATCATCAATTGGCCCAGATGTATGAGATGGAGAGGAAAAAAAAAAAAAAAAAGGCAGAATATTATCAAGATCCTGTTACAAAATTATGGCCTGGGCTTAATAAGAAAACTATCTTACCTAACGTTACTAAAGTACTGTCAACCTTTAATCTGATATTCTAATGAATATCTTTCACAGTTGAGAGGAGACTCTTATGAACAAAAATTGGACTCTTGAATATGTCTATTTGAAGATGCAATCAACTAAAGGACTCACTGGAACTTCATTGGAAGAGGCCATACCTAGTGCTTCTTAATAATCCATGTGCTGCCAAATATCAGGGAGTTAAGCTCTGGATTCATTTGTCACAACTTCTTAAGGCCAAGATTCCCCTGGGACTTGTCCAGTTCCCTTTGGAGGACTGAAAATCAACTTAACATGCTCTAGTGGCCAGAAGCAGGTAACACCTGAGGAAGACACTGATTTTAAGATCATAGAACAAGATTCCATGACTCTTGCTGAACTTTGTATATTTTGTTTTATAATTGTAGTTCTTCTTATGCTATTAGCTTTGCTTCAAAGCTGCAGTCTTTTTCCTTGGTAGCTTTTTATAAAATGATGGTTCATATGAGCTTTGTTCTTCTACTGCTAACAACCTTTTCTGATGGCTGGAATGAAATGGATTTGTCAAATTTGCCCAATTAGTAGTTAGTACAAGTAAAGCACATACTAGACCACTGATTTGAGTATCTTTACTCACTATCAGAGTCCCTTTAAAGTGGGTAGATCACTATCTCCAAGAAACTGAAATTAGGGCCAGTATTTCTCCAAGCTTTTCTACCCTGGTAGGGCACCCCTCAACCTGAAAAACCCATTTGCAATTTATCTGCAACTATCGGTCAAACTGGTAATGACATTATAGATGGGTTGGCAGCTCAACAAAAATCATCATTAGAGTCTCTTGCTAAAGTTGTACTTGATAACAGAATAGTCATCAATTTTATTTACCTTAGCAAGAGAGAGTCTGTGACATTTCCAATATCTCATTTATTTTGGTAAATACCACTGGAGTGGAATGAGATATCTGGAAAATATGACAGAAGGTCACTTGGCTGCATATACTCCCAAAGACTGACACATTTTTTACATTGTTAGTAGGTTGCCTGAATTTATTGGTTCATGGTTACACTCACTGGTACAGACCACAATAGTTATCATAATAACTATAATAATCATTGTATGTATAATCAAATTATTATGAAATGTTCACCTAATATATATAACTTCATTGCAACTCCCCTTGCTGAGCAAAGAATCACATATTTAGAGAAAAAGAAATTTATAGGAGAAACTGAGTAACTCATTTCACAACTTATGTTAGCATTTTTGATCACCAATTTGTTCATTCAAATGAAGACCTGTTTGCAGCACTGATCGTGAAAACTCAACTCACCCTGAAGATGGGGCCTAGCAATATGGTAAGATGAAGAGGAAAATTAGCCTAATGGCCTTAGCATCTGATACTCTCAGTATCTGAGCCTATAACATATCCAAGAAGTCCATGCCAAAAAAGCTAACTCCATTGTAGGTGTTCAGCATTCCCTAGCAGAGGCTTGAACAAAAGTGAGGTATATGCTAACTAACCTCCATAATTGAGGTACCTCACATAATAAAATGGTTGACATATGTCTAAATCAAAATTCCATTTTGTTATAAGCTCCTACTTTGTCATTCCTGAGAATGTAACCTTGACTGCTTTCTTTTCATATCTACCTGGCTTTGGGCCTCTGCCTAGGTGGAATCAGGAGACTCTGCCTACCAGTCTTCTTGTTTAACCAGCTTGGCTCTTGCCCAAACTACTCTTCAGAAATAAGGAGGGGTCAGCAATGTAACTCTCAGAGAATAGGTGTACTCAAAATGTTCCAGGAAGAAGGTAGTTGAAAATAGAGTTGCTGATGATATATGCACCTTGTGTCTGTAGCCATGTGATCATCATGCATTCCCCTTCCCCATCTTTACTGTAAAAGCACACTTCTCCCTCCAAACTTCAAAGCAACTTTGTATGCTCTACGTGGTTGCTGCCCAATTTGCAAACTGTTTTGTTCCTCAATAAATCTTTTAAATTTTATTTCTTACTCTTTACACTGCCAACCTTTTGGTTAGCAGCCTAGTGCTTAACCATTTGTGCCACAAGGGTTCCTTACCTATACACTAATGATTCTAATATTTTTATCTCAAATCTTAACCATATATATTCTTTTAAGAGCTTGTTTTACATTCAATGTTACGTGTACATTTAGTTTCACTCCCCATTCACCATGTCCAACCCTAACCCAGTCTCCTCCCCTCCCTACCCTGTAACCCTCCCCCTGTGCCCCTCATATTTATGCACTCCTGTTTGTCCTGCATTTCCTCAATTTGACTGTTGGTCCTCTGGTGTCCCATGGTCTATTGCTCTAAGGGATGTATTACCAAAGAATATGTGGGTGTGTCACCCTGGGTTGAGTGGTCTGCGAATATATCTTGTTAACTATTGGGCTGACAGCCAGCCCCTGGGGGTGCGTTTTACTCCAGACACAGAATATATTCCAGGCCCATAGTATTGGGGGTCTCATCAGATTTCATCTGACCAGTAATTCTGGTCATTATTGAGTTTTTGGATTGTGTTCCATGTTTTCCCTCCCACTCTCTCCAGGATCTCCAGATTTCATCCTTTCCTGAGTAGCTGGGCACCATCTAGTTCTTCTGGTCTTGAGGGACACTGTGTCTTATGGCTGATTGCTACCAAACGCCCTTGGGTTTTTTTTTTTTTTTTTTTTTTTTGCGTTCTTCTTTGCTTCTGATGCTAGGAGACCCTTAGGTGCATCTTAGATGGCCACTTGAAAGCTCTTAAGACCCCAGTCACTACTCACTAATGTAGGATGTGGAGCAAGGTTTTTATGTATTTTGTTGTGCCAATTGAGTCTGGTGTCCCCCAGTACTATGGTCCTGAAACAGTAGATCTATTGGATCTCTCTCCCATACTGTCTGGCCTAACTATATCCTTAACCCTAAATATAAAATATGCTTTCAAAACCTCTCCACTAGAATGTCCTATGGACCATTCAATTCTACCTAATTCAAACTGAACTTTTCCTTCACTCCCTCAATCTGTTTTCCTCTCTTTTCCTAGCTTTTCTTTTTCAGATATTGAGTATCATCCAGCCTCCCAATGTAGAAAAATTTCATCTTTTTTGTCTTATACACACGCACACACACACACACACACCCTCTCCTCTTTCAATTTGCAGATCACATCAATCACTGAGTCTCAAGGATTATAATTCTGAAGTGGTTTACAGGTAGCTCTACACTGCCCTAGTTTAAACTAGGCTATAAGAGGATGCAAGAGGGCAAGGTAAAAGCACAGATCCTGACAAAAGTCTCTTTTTAATACTACATCTTCCACCAAGAGATTGAATATAATCTTTTTATGGAGCAGCCATGAAGAGCAATACAATGGGGAAGTGACTGTTTAGGAAACAGTGAGTTTCTGTTTATGGTGATGGAAATTTGGCAATGGATATTGGTGATGTTTGCCCAACATGATTAATATAATTGATGTTACTAAATTGCACACATAAAAAATATTAAATTGGCAAATGTTATGTTGTATATTTTTATAACAATAATAAAATAAAATATGAAAATCTCTTTTTAGAAAAAAAATTAAATTGGCAAATGTTATGTTGTATATTTTTATAACAATAATAAAATAAAATATGAAAATCTCTTTTTAGGAAAAAAGGAACACAACCATCATATTTCACAACATTCAGCCTCCATGGTCAAAGCAAGCAGGTAATTAATACAATTATCTAATCCATTGACTGTGATATATTTTTCTATTCTGAATTCCTTAGGTAATTGGTAGTGAGTGGCATTGAGGTGTGTGCATTGCTAGGGGCAAGTATTTTGAAAGCACTTTTTTTTTTTTTTTAATCATTATTATTGACTAGAGGAATTCATGTAAACTGGTAAATTAACTCCATTGTTTAGAGATAAAATTTCTCTGTTCCCTAATTCCTATGCCATCCTGTCAGGATAAAATGAAACTTCAAAATGCTTATCAAAAGGCCAAAAGGGTTAGCCATCAAGAGAAGCACTATAAGCACAGTTTATTAGGCAATGAAGAGGGGCTTTCCACAATATAGAGACGGTTGCTCCCACCACCACCTTTTTAAAACACCAGCCAGCTTCTGGCACTAGACTTGCATTTGGGAATAACATCAATTCATCTTAGCCGATTTCCTCTGTGATAACTTCATGACTATTTATGGGAAGCTTCAAAGGCTAAGAAATGCTAAACAAACAAAGAGACAAGTTGACGAAATGTTAAACATCTGCCCCAGCCAACCTCACAAGATCTTGCTAGGGGAATTCTCAGTCCATGTAGATTATCACTGGAAACCAAATGCAATATCATTTGTTATTAAGTGTGATAACGTCTTAAAAACAAACTCATCCTAGGCCAACCTGAGGAAGTTTACAAACCAACATGAGATTATTTTTTAAATGTTGGCTATTGAGAAGAATACACAATGCACTGCTGTTGAGTTGGATCCGACTCATAGCGACCCCTCCGAAGCGGTATCTGTACAGAAGTAGATTGCCCAACCTTCCTTCTGAGAAGAATAGTGAAAAGAAAAAGATTCATGTGTATGTACATGTGATTATAAAATGAAATAAAATAAAATTTAGATCTCTCTTTGTTTAGAAACCAGCTTGACCTTTCCCATTCTAGGCAAGGAACTTTGGGAATTAAATAAAAATTTTAATTAAAAATCACTGCTGCTATTTCAGCATGAGTGAGGGTGATATGCCTTTAAATTTTTTAGATGAACACATTTCATTTTTCAGAGATAATTTTTCATAATATTCTAAATTGGATATCTTCCCATGCATTCTTTTTCTTTTTCAAGTGGTATGGTAGTTCAGTTTGTGTGTCATCTTGGCAGGGGCTGGTTGAGTGGCTGGGCAGCTAGATGTAGTATTCCCCATCATGAGCTTGGTAATCAACTCCATGGTGGAATCTACTGTGAGCAACTGAGTAGCTGCCTTAGGGAATGTGGTCTGCTTCCTGTATACAAGGAGAAGCCTTGGGTAATGGTCTCGAGCTTATGGCACCTTGAACGCTGCATGTAGCCGTGTCATTGTTCAGCAGCCTGCCATGCTCGCCAACCTGGGGACTTAAAATGGACTTGAGTTGATGGCCTGCCATGTGGTTTGGTAACATCAGGACTGTGCCTTTTTACTTGCCAATATTGGGCTTGGCAGCCTCAACAGCCAGCAGCTGTCTTGAGTGAAGAAAAGCCTCCAGCTTCAGTGGGCCAGTAGTTGGAGGCAGAGCTGAAGCCCAAGGCTGAGGGGCTTTCACCCAGCCCCTAGGGCCTGGCACTTTGAACTTGGACTTAAAGCCTCCCAACTATGAGAGAATAAACTCCTGCCATCCCATATGTGGTATATTCTTGTCAGAGCAGCACTAGGTAACTAGAACAAGTGGATGGTGTTAAAATTGCTTTCTCAACTACCATTTTTCTTCTTTTGTAATTTTAAGTAGCCAGGACAGGTACAAATACCAGTTTAAGAAAAAGATTCACATTCTTTAAGAAAGCAAGTATGCAGGCCTCTTTTCAAAGAATCTGAACCCACTGTGGCAGAAAAAAAAAAAAAGAATTATCCAGTGAAAGAGTCAATGGGTAAAAAGAGCTTTCCATTTTTATTAGATATCACCATCAAAACACATTCCCTAAGCAATTACATGTTTTTGCCCCAAGGAATAGCCATTACAAGCTAACATTAAAGACATACACACAATAATGAGATTGAGCAAACAGTTCTGAGCCTACATACTTAGCAATAACAACAAAAGTTCAACACAAACCAAACCAAGCCCACTGCCATCAAGTCAATTTCTGCTCATAGCAACCCAATATGATAAAGCAGAACTGCCCCTTAGGATTCCCAAGGCTGTAATTCCTTTATGGAAGCAGACTGACATCTTTCTCCCACAGAGCAGGTGGTGGATTTGAACCACTGAACTTCCAGTTAGTAGCCAAATGCTTTAACCACTGTGCCACCAGAGCTCCTACAATAAAAGTTAACACTGATTAAATCCCTTTATTTTTCAGCTGTGGTAAGTAGCATTTATGGAGGGATTTAATCTAATATGTGCCAAGTCCTTTTCTAAGTTGTTACATCTATTATCTCATTTAATCCTCTTAAAACTCTATTCACCTCACAGAATTTCTCTGTTATAGCTCACACAATTTAAGTAGGTATCATTGCTCCCATTCACAGGTGAAGCAATAAGGATAAGTAAAATTAAGCAACATGTCCTAACCTTCCAGACCAGAAAGACCTGAACACTAGTTCTGACATTTATCAGCATCATGGTCTGAGCTGAGAGCTTAACTCTGAGATTTTACCCTCTGTACAATGGAGACCTACCTTGTAAGTTTGTTTTGAGGACTGAAAAGATAATGTATATTAACCAACTAGCTTTGTGGCACAGTTGTTGTTGTAGGTGTTGTCAAATCAGCTCCTACTCATGCTAACCTATGTATAACAGAACAAAACAATGGCTGGGGTAGGGAGAGAAAAGAGGGTGGGTGGTAGCAAATATTAGTTCTCTTTCTTTTGTATTTGGTTATTTGTGTTTCTTTCTTTGCCTTTTGGGGAAATAACCCCTTAACCAGTTGCCATCTAGTCAACCCAACTCATAATGGCCCCATGTGTGTCAGAGGAGACCTATGCTCCATAGGGTTTCCAATGGCTGATTTTTTGGAATTAGATTGCCAGGACTTTCTTCTGAGGTGTCTTGAGATAGACTTGAACTTCCTGGTTAGGACTTGAGAGCATTTGTCATTTGCTTGGTAGATAAATGGTCAACTCATGTTAGGACATGCAATCAAATATCATGACTCCAGCATAAAGAAATCCTCTGGGGACCCAGTTTATTCTTCTTCTAAGTGTCTTTCAGTGGGTGGTACACTTATCATTGGTGGGAACACTGCATGTGGAAAAGCTGGTGATATCTTTTAATCTAGGTGCAGAGTGGTCCACTGGAGAAAATTTTTCAAGTTGTTGAGTTATAATGTTGTGTACTTTATGCATGTTACACTTCATATAGTATTTAAGTTTGTGTGTCAACTTGGCTGGGCCTGATTGAGTGGCTGGGCAGCTGATGAGGAGAATGGTAATCAACTCCATGGTGGAACCTACTGTGAGCAGCTGAATAGCTCTCTGAGGGATGTGGTCTGCTTCCTGTATATAAGGAGAAACCTTGGGGAATGGTCTCTAGCTTATGGCACATTTGGACCCTGCATGTAGCTGTGTCATTGTTCAGCAGCCTGCCATGCTCTGCCTCCTTGGGACTGCCAATGGACTTGAATTAATGTCCTTCTGTGTGGTTTGGTAACATCGGGACTGTGCCATTTTATTTGTCGACCTTGGGCTTGTCAGCCTCAGCAGCCAGCAGCTACCTGAGTGAAGAGATGCCTCTAGCTTCAGTGGGCTAGGAGCAAGAGGCAAAGCTGGCGCCCAAGGTCGAGGGAATTTCACACAGTCCCTAGAGCCTGGCACTTTGGACTTGGACTTTTAGCCTCCCGAACTGTAAGAGAATAAACTCCTCTCTGTTCAAGTCATCCCATTTGTGGTATATTCCTGTCAGAGCAGTACTAGGTAACCAGGATACTTCAATAAAAAGGTTTTTAAAAAAGAATCTCCATGCACACATATCCCTTGGAGGAGTCTTCAGGTATTCATATTTCAATCTGAATTCCATTCCTTCAGTTGTTAAGCCCCTTAATCTCACCATCTTCTAGCCTCTCATTCCATCAGCCCCATTCTTGAAGCCCATCCTCTGCTCCTTCTTGCCCTTCTCTCTTCCCTGGCACAGCCTCATTCTTCCCACAACCCCTAACCTTGGACACTCCATACCAATCTCACAACATGTAATGCTTGGCTTCTACCTCTTTCCACTCTGACCCAACTTTGCCACCCATGGCCTCAGACTCTGAATCCCCATGGACAAACAGTGCCCAGGTCCTCCACACTTTACCTCCTTCTGCCTCCCATGTAATAAGGATCTAGCTCAACAGCTCCCAGCCCAGTCTTTCTACCTAGCACAAATGATCACTTTGGTGTTTCACTCCCAGCCTTTTCTCCTTGCAACCAAGATTCTTCCTAATTTTATACTTGTCTTTTTTCTTCATGATGCCCACTAGCTCTCCCTCTAAATTTTTAACTTTTAAAAGTCAATTTTAATCAAAACAGTAAGTCAATAATCAATCATTGTATTACCTAACTCTTATGAATATGTATCCTGTGCCACACACCACTCTAAGCATTTTACATGTATCCACTAACACTGAGGCCTAGAGAGGTCAAATATCTTGTCCAAAGACACACAACTACTAAGTAGGGTAGGTGGGATAGTAACCCAAGCAGTTGGACCCTAGAGCCAGACTCTGAACCAGAATCACTACACAGAGTTGCCTGTCACCAAAATGTAAATTACCTCTTAGATAGGGCAAAGGTCAGGAGGGAGTACATGAATGACTGGCTTTGGGAAGCACAGTTCTACACAGTACTGCCTGGGAGAAAAAGACAGAGCTTCCAGGCCAGGTCAAACCAATGGATCATGACAAATGGCCATTTCCTAAGGTGTTTCTTGGTGGGTCCTGGTCATACCTTGGCTGTGCTTTCTCCCCTCCTTTAACACTGATTAGGAGAAAGTTTGGGAAAAAAGCACTTACCATGATAGCGGAAGAGAAAAGGGGTTTAAACAGCACTCTTGTGTTTGTAATAATGTCACTGTCATGAAGCACTGGTGGTCCAATGGTGAGAATTCTCTCCTCTCATGCAGGAGACCCGGGTTTGATACCCAGCTAATATACCTCATGTGCAGCCACTACCTGTCTATCAGTGGAGGCTTGCACGCTGCTTAATGCTGAACAGGTTTCAGGAGAGCCTCCAAACTATGAAAGATTAGGAAGAAAGGCCTGGTGATCTAGTTCCAAATTCAGCCAATGAGCACCTATGGATCCCATCTGTCCACAAACGATCATGGGGAAGGTGCAAGACGGGATAGCATTTTGTGCGTGGGGCCAACTACAGAGCAGCTTCCAACAAGTGTGGCTGTCAGTGAGCAAGTTCATGCAGAAACACACGAAGGTCCACGGGAAGCTCTGACTCACCTTTGGATATTCTCAAGGGATTCAGAGAAAAAGATGCTTCACAAAAACTCTTAAAGAGAGGAGGATGAGGCCCTGAATAACAATACACTTCTCTTCTGTGAAAAGCAAAGTTTGACTTAAAAAATAGAGACTACTCAACAGTGGGGTTATGAAACTAACCCCAAACCTTCAACTCTACCATGGTCCCAGCTTCTAAGGAGAGACAACGACTAAACCACCTGAGATAATATCCTTTTCCTCTTCAAGTTCCTCTCCCCTCCTTTGAGAGTGAGCATGTGCTTTCTCAGTCTTTTCTGTGTCTGGGCTTGTCAGCCTCAGCAGCCAGCAGCTATCTGAGTGAAGAGAGGATTTAGTGAAGCCTATGAACCTCTTCTCAAAATAAAATAAAGTACATCAGATTATAAAGGAAGTCAGTTACATTGAAATGCAGTCATTAAAATACATTTTTTTTAATTTGATGTAGTAACTTATAGGCTTCTAATGTATGTTACTATATATATAACTTAGCATATGTGGCAATAATATATTCATCAACATGTGATATACTAAGATCTAGTTGACTGCTAACCAGAAGGCTGGTGGTTCAAACCCACCAACTGCCCTTCGGAAGGAAGGTTGTGCAGTCTACTTCAGTAGTGATACTGCCTCAGAAACCCAAGGAGGGGTTGCTATGAGTCAGGGCCGACTCAACGGTACATAACAATATTAACACATCTAATAACTACTATAATTTCCAAGTGGTGATTAGCATAAATACCATTAGACGATATCTACCACAACTCTTCTGGGATATGCAAATGCTGGGAGTTTTTATTGGTGGCAAAGTCACAGATATTGTTAAAAACATTACTGTGGTTTGTTACTTTTATTCATAAAAGGGACAATGCTAAAGTTCAATTCAAACCTAACAAAGCCTAATGCCATGGAGTTGATGCTCACTCATAGCAACCCTGCAGGACAGAGCAGAATGCCCCATGGGGTCTCTAAGACTATAAATCTTTATGGAAGCAGACTGCCACTTGTTCCTACAGGGCAGTTGGGGGGTTCAAACCATGGACCTTTCAGTTAGCAGCCAAGTGCTTAAACAACTGTGCTGCCAAGCATCCTCGAAGTTCAATTACGGGTTAGTAAACAGAAAAATATAAATTTTTTTCCATCCAAGTTCTGGGTTGTTCTGACTTTTATCCATAAATTGCCAGGGTAGGTAACCTTGTTCTACAAGGATGTCAAAAAAAAGGTCAGGGCTGAGCAGAAAGGTCTGTCGACTGGTGGAGACATTTCTGCTTCACTAGGTCACTAATTATTACAAGTCAGCCTGCCCGTCCTTTACTCACCAATCTAAGTTCACAAAAGGACACTTTCTCTTGTCAACAGGCTTATCCTGAGCCCATGCACATCAGCAATGAAGCAAGGACCACAGAGAGGTCTCTAGAAGCCTCCTTCCCCCACGTCTTATCATTTTGTGGCTGACACTTGGACTGCTCAACTTATGCTTTTTACTTCTTGCTTCACTTTTAAGCTTCCAAATTATCTGTACCTATAGACTGCTCTGGTAGCATAGTGGCTAAGGCACTTGACTGCTAACCAGAAGGCTGGCGGTTCAA
>NW_006921788.1:2308242-2329013 GCF_000298275.1 Orycteropus afer afer
TAGTGATACTGCCTCGGAAACCCAAGGAGGGGTCGCTATGAGTCAGGGCTGACTCGACGGCACATAACAACAACAACAACATAGACTGCTACCAACTGTTCGGTTTTAATCCCTGAAGCTTAAATCATAAGTAAGGTTATATTAAAGCAAAAAGGACTGTAAAACCTTTTCTGAAAATAAGCATAGCCCCCTCAAAGAAAGAGTCTAATTAAGAGAGGCTTAAGATCATCCCAAGGAGCCCTGGTGGCACAACAGTTACATGCTCAGCGGCCAAGTGAAAGGTTGGCTGGAACCTACCCAATGGCTCCACAAGGGAAAGACCTGGCAATCTGTCTCCATTAGGATCACAACTTAGAAAACCTTACGGGGCAATTCTACTCTGTCACATGAAGTCACCACGAATCAGAAGCAACTTGATGGCACCTAACAATAACAAGATTATGTGAGTTATTTTCAGAGTAGGAAGTAGTGGAACCCAAGAACACTGGGGAAAAACTCCCTAAATCTGGGTTCTGGGCCTAGTTTCAACCACATATTCTAGGAAGTTAACTTTCTTTTGTATATCCCTTCCTCCCTCATATGTAAAATAGGGATAATAATGTATTTGTTAACTTTTTATTGCAATTTGGGTGAAATTTTACAAAGCACATTCATTTTACATCCAGCAGTTCACATGTTCTTTTGTTTTGTGCTATGGGTTACATTCCCTGCAGTGTAACATCTTACTCCCACTTCCTCCCTGTGGTTGTCCTTTCTCTGTGTCCTTCTTGCCTATGCATTCCTGTCTCCCTGGGTTTCTTCCCGTGCAAATGCTGCCCTTCTGATCTCCCATGGTTGATTTATCTAAGGAGTGCCATCTCCCTGGTGCAGGTGCTCAGCTCGTAGTCTTGTCTATTATTTGGCTGTGAGCTAAGCCACAAGAGTAAGATCAATTCCAGGCCTAAAGGGTGACTCAGGGCCATAATCTCAGGGGTTTTACCAGTCTCTATCAGAACAGTAGGTCTGGTCTTTTTCTTTTTTTATATATAATTTTGAGTTCTGTTCCACATTTTTCTTCCACTCTGTATAGGATCTCAAATTTTTATTCCTTTCTGCATGGTTGGCATTGGTAGCTGGCACCATCTATTTCTTCTAGTCTCTGGGTCATATACATTGAGGTTCTCATGGTCCACTAGTCCTTTTGACTATTTCCACATCTCTAATTTTCTTCACTCTTCTATGTTGCGGATGAGGAAAAACCAATAGTTGCCACATAGATGGCTACTCACAAACATTAAGACACCAGTCACTACTCACCAAAGTAAGATGTGAAACAATGTTTTTTTATACCATGTTGTGCCAATTGAGCTCAATGTCCCCCTTGACCATGGTCTCCAGTCCACAGGCCAAGTGACTACTCCCTCAACGTGCTTATTTGTGGCTAAGAAGTTATCCTAACTCCTGCTATGTTTAAACTGCATATGGACATTTTTACAGCTCATACAGGTACGTAAGTAGGAATGTCATCTGCCAAAACTATGTATGGTCATGGGTATACACCCATTTATCTATCTATACCTACCCATGTATTCACCTGTAGATTAGTATTTGCTGTTATTGATAATACAGTGTTGTGTCTGCAATGGTATTTGCCTTTATTGTCTATACCTCTTGTGCACCTCTCTGTATCTTCCTTATCCTCAGTGATATTGTCCTAGTCACATGCTTGTGTTATATCTCTCTTTCCTTAACCCATATCAAACCTGTCTTTTAATTATCCATCTGTTTCCCCTCTCTTCCCCTCCCCTTCCATCCCTGGTAACCAACAAAGAAAATTTCCCTCCCTGTGTAAACATTGACATTTTACAATAATAGACTCATACAGTATTTGTCCTTCTGTGATGGACTTATTTCACTCAGCATAATGTCCTCCAAGTTCATCTACATTATGAGGTGATTCACTAATTGTTCATAATTCTTTAATATTGCATAGCATTCCACTGTGTGTATGTACGATAGTTTGGTCATTCTTTACTGTTTTTATTTGGTCATCTGTTGATGGGCACTTAGGTTGTTTCCATCTCTTTGCTATAGTAAATAGTGCTGTAATGAATGTTGATGTGCATATATCTATTCATGTCCCAGATCTCATGTCTTTAGGATATATTCCCAGTAATGGGATTGCTGGATCAAACGATATTTCTATCTTTTTAATGATAGAAATTTCTATCTTTTTAATGATACGCCATACTGTTTTCTATAGTGGTTGCTCCATTTTACAATCCCACCAGCAGTGTATGAGAGTTCCAATCCCTCTACATCCTTGCCAGCATTTGCTGTATGTTGTCTTGTTCAAATTTTCTATTATTGCTGGAGTGTAATGATATCTCATTGTTGTTTTGATTTGCACCTCTCTGGTGCCTAATGACTATGAGCATTTCTTCGTGTGTTTGTTGGCTGCCTGGCTATCTTTCTGGTGAAGTGTCTGTTCATGTCCTTTGCCCATTTTTGAAGTTGAGTGTTTGTCTCTTTGTTGTTGAGGCACTGAAGTTTTCTATAAATTTCAGAGGTAAGTCCCTTCTTGGATATGTCATTGCCAGACAGATTTTTCCCAATCAGTAGGTTTTCTTTTTACTCTTTTGAAGAACTCTTTTGATGTACATAAAAATGTAATTTTTAGAATGTCCCAGCCATCTAGTTTCTCTTCTGCTGTTTGTACACTGTGGGTTATGTTTGACAGTCTACTTATGCCATAAATTAAGGCCCCGAAATTTGTCCCTATAAAATAAGGATAATAATTCTTAAAAAAGAAAAAAGTGAGAACTTCCATGTTCCAGGCACTATACCAAATGTTTTACCTTCATCATATCACTTTTTCCTCACTGCAAATCTGTTGTAATTGTTGTTAACTGCCATCAAGATGGCCCCTGACTCATGGTGACCCCACACACAATGAAAAGAAACACTGTCTGGCCCTGCACCATCCCCATGATCACTGTGGATCAGACTGTTGTGATCCATAGGGTTTTCATTTGCTAATTTTCAGAAGTGTATCTCCAGGCTTAATTTCCCAGTCCACCTTAGGCTGGAAGCTTACTGAAACTTGTTCAACATCATAGCCACCACAAGATTCCACTGACAGATGGGTGGCAGCTGTGCATAAGGTGCATTAGCCAGGAATCAAACCTGGGTCTCCATGGATAGCAAGAATTCTACCACTGAACACCATTGCCACCACAAATCTGTTAGATATTAACATCCCCATTTTACGGATGATAATATGGAGGCAGAGAAAAGCTAAGTGGCTTGCCAAAGTTAATAGAAAATGGCCAAATCGAGATTTCAACCTGAGTCATCAATCCAACTCCTGTGTGGCATCCCTGCTACTAGGATTTCACAATACTGAGCACCAATCTTTTTCACTTCATTTCCAATTTTATATGATTATGTATGAGAAGGGGCTTTGCTGACTGCAAGGGATGTGTGTAATAGATTTCATTCTTTAGGGATATCAGACTGTGCACTTCCTTGCTTTAATTTACAATGTTAGTAACATTAGTTGACATTTAGTAATGTCAGCCCCACTCAGTCGGTCAGTATTACAAATGTACTGTCAAGCTTCTAGACTATTCAGCTTTAAGGCAATGTGTTGCTATTAAGGACAAAAATAAGGCAATTCCCAGGTATACAGGCAGAAAAAACAAAAACACCCGTAATTCGGCTGTCTATATTGGGAATCTGGGTTTGTGAGTAAAATATCTCCAGACCTTTCATCTGATCCCATTTATTTTTTTGCTTTCTTTCCACATAATACAGGCTGAAAGGTTAATTCTATACCACAGAACATCTCCTGCCCCACTAACCTCCTTTCTATAGGTACAAGTAAGTCTATAATCCTACTTATTTATGCTCTATTTCTTCATTTATCCCATCCAGACATTTTTGGTATCCAGTGTTGGAAATGTTATGCTCCACAAGATTAGCCCACCATCTACACTCCTTCAAAGAAGGTCTTCAAATACCAAGTCCATTATGAAATTATCTTGAAGCCAGAGTCACACATGGAACAACTTTCCTTTAACTGTCTCGTATCTCATTTGATTGGAACAAGGCCACTCAGCCACTGACTAATTTCACCAACTATACAGCAAGTACCTCCAGGCACTGTGCTGGGACCTAGAGAATACAATAATGACCCAAAGCAACATGTCGCCTGTCCTTGTATAACTTACAGTTTAGGGGGCAAGGGGAATGTTCTGAGAAATGTGCTGAGAAGGTGACATTTCAACAGAGAAGTCAGTATGAGGACTAGATAAGGAAGAACATTTTAGGCATAAGTAACCATATGTTCAAAGTACTTAATAAAGGGAGATCGGACAAAATCAAGTATTGGTGAGGAGGAGGTACAGACAGAAGCCTTACCTGCAGATGGCAGTATGAAATGATAAAACCCCTTTGGAAAACAATGTATCCTAATCTAGTCACAGGTACACAGACCTCATGACCTGGCAAGCCTATTCTTGGGTACATGCTCCAGAGAAATTCTGGCACATGTGCCCTGAAAGAATAAACCAAACAAACAGAATCAAACAAAAGTCTGCTAAGGAGACACACTTGAGGCAAAACTATTGAGCAAAGCAAGGACATCATAAACTCATAATTTTGTATGGAGAAGGGAAGAGGACAGAATCAGAAGAGTTAATGACAAGGTTCTTTTTCTTAAAGCCAGGTGGTAGGCTCATGGCTGTCCATTGTTATCACTATTGTTTACGCCTTATGCATATTTTATTAACATTTTTGTATCTACTCAATATTTTATAAGAACTACTTTTTATCTGACTGTTGTGTGGAGAATGGATTAAGGGGTGAAAAAGCTTAAGTGAGGAGATCTTTTAAGAGACTAGAGCAGTAGTTTAGGTAAGAAATGAGAGTGGTTTTGATTACAGTGAAGGAGTCATAGTGGCACAATGGGTAAGCATTCAGCTGCCAACCAAAAGTAGATGGTCTGAACCCACTAACTGCTCTGCAAGAGAAAGACCTGTGAAGATTAAAGCCTAGAAAACCCTATGGGGCAGTTCTGCTCTGTCACATGAGCTCTCTCAAAAATCTATGGACTAGAAGGGAGGACTGGTGGAGACAGAGACACTAATGCTTCCAGGCACATTCATCTGTCATTTTCAAACAGGGATCAAGGTTTAATGTAAAGAAATGTTTATGGTGCACACAGTGTGAGTATAAAGGAGAGAGGTTTAATTCTCTAATCTAGTTAAACCCTTGATATTCACGTAGAAGTAAATGAAGCTCCAGAAATGAGATAGAAAAATTAGGAGCTGAACAGACCACTATCCAAATCCTTAACACTCATAATTCTGCCTCTTTCTACCCAGCCCTGTGGCAGAACACAAACTTATGATTCACTGAAATTCAGTAGCCATGTGCATTGTCAGTAGCTGAATGTTGACAGCAAGTCAAACCGTATCTAAATGGAAAAACCCCAAAACAAACCCCATTGGCATCAAGCTGATTTTGACTTACAGCAACCCTATAGAAAAGAGTAGAATGGCTCCATAAGGTTTCCAAAACTGTAAATCTTCACAGAAGCAGACTACCCCATCTTTCTCCCACATCTAAATGGATGGTATGCCTTATTCCCATAAGACTCTACCAGGATAAAATTACTTAAGTAGTTTCTACCTTAGTTCAAAGGTGGGAGGCGGGCTTTAAATCCAGTTTAGTGGTTTTATTAAAAAAAAAAAAAAGAAAGAAAGAAAGAAAACCTTGAGTTTGGCAAATCAAAGTAATGAATAAAAATGGTATTCCAAAAGTTTGCTGAAGTCAAATGCTTAGCCATTTTAAATCTGGGCAATTTTCTACTCTTATAACATTGACAGATCTGTACATGTTTGAAAACCATTTTTCCCCCATTTAGCAATATCTTCTATTTAAAATGCACACACCCTTTTATCTAGCAATTGTACTTCTAGGAATTTATCCTATAAATATTTTCTCATATAGAAGCAATGGAGATGTACAGACAAGATTATCCACTGTGGCCCTTTGCAATAACCAGAAACTTTAAGCATCTTAAATAATCATCAGTGAGGAACTGGAAAGAGTAACTCATAGTATAGTTATACAATAGGAAGGAATTCCTGGGTAGCATAAGTAGCTAAACACTCGACCACTAACCAAAAGTTTGGCAGTTCAAACCCACCCAGAGGCACCTCAGAAGAAAGGCTTGGTGATTTGCTTCTGAAAGGGTATAGCCCTAAAAACCTTATGGAGTATATATAGTTCTGCTCTGCATACAAGGAGTTGCAATGAGTCTGAATTGAGTTGATGGCCACTCATTTTGTTTTAATACAATGAGATATTAAGTAGTTTTTTGTTTAATAATGAACATATACACATACAGGAGCTCTGGTAGCATAGTGCCTAAGGCACTTGACTGTTAACCAGAAGTCTGGCAGTTCAAACCCACCAGCCACTCCTCGGAAGGAAGGTTGGGCAATCTACTTCCATAGTGATACTGCCTGGGAAGCCCAAGGAGAGGTCACTATGAGTCGGGGCTGACTTGATGGCACATAACAACAACAACATATGTATAGAGAGCTCTGGTATCATAATGCCTAAGGCATTTGACTGATAATCAGAAGGCTGATGGTTCAAACCCACCAGCCACTTCTCAGAAGGAAGACTGGGCAATCTACTTCCATAGAGATACCACCTCAGAAACCCAAGGAGGGGTTGGTATGACTCAGACTCGACTCCATGGCCCTAAGATTGGTTTGGTTTTAATGAAATATCTCCAAGATCTATTAAGTGATAAGAGGAAATATCTTTGCTATGTTACCATTTAAGGAAAAAAAGAAACAAGCAAAACATATTGTGGTGGTTACATTTGTGTGTCAACTTGGCTGGGCCTGGTTGAGTGGCTGGGCAGCTGGTGGGAGTTATTCCCCATGATGAAACTGGCAATCAGCTCCATGGTGGGATCTACCACAAGCAGCTGAGTAGCTGCCTTCGAGATGTGGTCTGCTTCCTGTATATAAGCAGCAGCTTTGGGAATGGTCTCTAGCTTACGGCACGCTTGGACTCTCCATGTAACCATGTCGTTGTTCAACAGCTGCCATGCTCTGCCAACCTTGGGACTTAGAGCGGACTTAAATTAACGGCCTACTGTGTGGTTTGGTAACATCAGGACTGTGCCTTTTTATTTGTCAACCATGGGTTTGTCAGCCTCAGCAGCCAGCAGCTGTCTGAGTGTAGAAATGCCTCTAGCTCCAGTGGGCTGGGAGCAGGAGGCAGAGCTGGACCCAAGGTTGAGGGGCTTTCACCCCGCCCCTAGAGCCTGGCAATTTGAACTTGGACTTCTAGCCTCCTGAACTGTAAAAGAATAAACTCCTGTTTGTTCAAGCCATCCCATTTGTGGTATATTCTTGTCAGAGCAGCACTAGGTAACCAGAAGACATATTTACATATGCATATATATACACATACATACATGCATACCATCATGTATTTTATGTACACATCCATTCACATGCACATCAAGAAAGGATACCCAACCGCTTTTAAGTATGTAAATGTATGACGTTATTACTGCATGTCTAGCATGCAAAGTCATAAATTCTCATGAATGAGTGAATTCCCTCTAAGCTTCTTCTGAATCGATTTCCTACCCTGTGTTCCTCTTGTGAAAGTTTGATCCCAACATGTCTTCCAATTTTTTCTCAGACATTTTTCATTATCAGTTTAACACTTTTCTCAGATAATTTGAGCAAGCTGGTCAGAAAAAATCATCAGGAAGGTAACTCCAGCTTAAAGATATTCACACAAAACTATCCTGGAACAAAACCAACACAGCAGAGACTTTCCAGCAAAGAAATTTTTTGAACAGTGATTATTTAATTAAGAGGTTAAAAAGGCACATACAGTTTTCCGTTCACACAAAGGCGATCAAGTTTCACCCTCACCCACGCTCACATACAGTAGCTCTGTGGCATACTTCTCCACGTATGTAATGTGAACCCAATCCCACTGCTTAGTCTGCTGGTAAAATGATAGGGGCTATCAAAGGGATTAATCATATTCCTTCATTCTATACCCTTTAATCCTAACACAAGCAGTTCTAAATGCATTCCAAAACAGCACATGCACTTTTTCAAATGGTAAAATCAGTGCGTGATGACATTCCAGAAATGTTCTGGGTTATCCCCTGATAGATAATGGTGCAGATTCACAGAGAACTACAATGGATATGGGGGGGGGGGAACTCTCTCTTTTAATACCTATTGTATCAAACGTACTTTAATTCACTCTAATAACTTATGTAAAGTCAAAGTTTCAGATGAAGTCATCCTGCCTCCCTGAACAGTATGTTCTGGTACTTAGCAAGCACTCCTACAATTACACAAACAATTTTGGCTTTTCAATCATTGAGAACACAGCATGTAGCCTGGTTGCTAAAAATGACAGTTCTAGCAAATCTGTTAAACTAATCAAAATTAACCCCTGACCCTTGGGCAGTATAATAACAGAGCCTCACATCCTATATAATCAACATCTGTAGTTGGTCGGTCGATTGTAAAAATCCAATTGGGATTCATTCAGCCATAAATGAATGAAAATCTCAAATACTAGTTGCTTAAAAATGATGGTTACTCTTTTCTCTTCACATAAATGGAATTAAGAATTATGCAGTCCAAGGATAGCATAGTGTCTATATGGTCATCAAAGGTCTAGGCTCCATCTATCTAGTTGTTCTGCTACCATTAACACATCTTTAACCCTTGAAGGACCTCTGATGGTGTAGTGGTTAAGACATTTGGTTACTAACCAGAAGGTCAGTGGTTCAAACTCACCTGCCACTCCATGGAAGGAAGACTGTACAATCTGCTTCTGTAAAGATTTACAGCCTTGGAAACCCAATGTAGTCTCTATGAGTCAGAACTGACTTGATGGCAGGGAGTTTTGTTTTATTTTGTTGTTCACCTTGTGGCTCACTTTAGTTGCCTGAGCTCCAGTCATCACATTCATATCCCAATGGGCAGGAAAGAAAAAGCAGGCAAGAAAAGACACATATTTTCCCTTGAAAAGTCAGCACTTCCCACAAGTTGAATCTATTACTTTCACTTTCATTGCTTCAGCAAGAACTTATTCAAATGACAACCCCTAACAGCAGGAGGGTCTGGGAAATGTATTGCTTCTTAGGCTAGGTGCCAGATAAAAATTTGAAGGTTCTATTTCTAAGGAAGAAGCAAACAATGGATGGGGGCGGCAATATTAAGAAATCACAAAATGATGACACAAGAAGACCAGTGAGAACTGAAATTTGAAAGGGCTGCCTTTTTTGTCCAGGTCTCCTAAGTACTTTTTGGCTTTGACAGGATGCAGTCTCACTGTTTTCCATCATTCTCTATCACTAGAAAATAAGTGAGTTTCCTTCTCTGACAAGTTTCTCCCTTATGCAGGTTCTAGCTTTCACAGGTTTTACTGTACATACTTATCTTTATTCGATCTTGAAACATACACCACACAGTCAGTTTGATGGGAAAGGGGATTTTACACATGGGTCTATTAGTTCACTTTATTATTCAAGCATAAACACACCATCTTCAGTTTCTGTTTTGTGTTTCTTTAGAGCGGTGTCAGAACTGAAAAACCCTGTCATAGTTATTTTCCCAAAAACCTAATTTCTTAAAATAAATAAATAAATAAATAAGTATCCACTATTGAGTCATTCCCAAATATTCATCTTAGATTTTATAAAAAAAACTCCTTTTCCTTTTCACACTTCTATTTCATGGTACATGAAGATAATTTTACAACTACAGCTGTAGATACAACCTGCATAAATAGGTTTGGGAATAAACACAATTCACTCTTTCATAAATATACAACTCTCCAACGTAACTAGAGGGAAAAGAGTGACAGCCCCATGGAGAGAGACCTACTCCACGGGTGTTTTTCAGAGGGAATGGAGCAAGATTCATTGAGCAAGAGCCCTGCCTAGAGAACTAAAACTAGTAGCCACCGAATCGATTCCAACTTATCTGAGTGTATGGGACAGAGTAGAGCTGCTCAATAGGGTTTCTAAAGCTGTGGTCTTTTTGAAAGCAAACTGCCACATCTCTCTGTCATGGAATTGCTGGTGGTTTTGTACCACCAACCTTTTTGTTAGCATCCAAGCGCTTTAACCTCTGAGCTACCCAGCTCCAGTGGAGAACTAGTTCTCTTGAATTTTTTCTTGCTAAAACCTCCTCAGGTGGCTATTTCAGCAATAAATCCCTAGAGATGTTATTACCATGTGATGATGGTGGATCTTCCTGATCCTATAATCTCAAGCCAAAAAAAACCAAACTCACTGCCATTGAGTCAATTACAACTCAGAGTGACCCCCATAGGGTTTCCAAGGCTATAAATCTTTATAGAAGCAGACCATCCCATCTTTCTTCCTCAGAGCAGCTGATGGGTTTGAACTTTTGATTAGCAGCCAAATACCTTAAACACTTCACCACCAGAGCTCCTTCGATCCTATAATCAATCTACCTCCCTCAATTTATAGATGAGGGTCACTGAGGCCCAGAAAAGGTGACTAGGTCCCTAAACAGCAGAGTTGTGCTATGTGCTTCCCAATGTCATTTGCTGCTTAATCAGGGGCAACATTTTCCAATGCTTTTCACTAGGTGAGGACAGCCACTGGGACTGTCATAGCATCATTGTGGTAGCCCTGTTCCACAGATTTCAAATGTTTAACACCCCTGGCCCCAGCCCAGTAAACACCAGTAACAGCACTTCTAAGTCACTGTGGCAAGAAAAACAAAACAAAAATGCACCCACAAGTATCAAAATGCCCACTTAAGGGGATGGTGCGTGGTCGTAGCTTTAATCTAGAAAAGATTTTCTGTTACTGTAAATATTGTAGTTCTGTAGTTGTTTCCCTGTCATCTTTTGGATCACACTATCACAGCTATCGATCTTGTTTACACTCATGGGCAATTCCAACTCCTAAGCAACCTTGAGAGGTCTTTTAATTCTCTTGACAAAGTGAGCCAACCTTAGCCCAAAACATAAGACTATGCATACTACTTTAATCATTTCTGGGAAGGAGATGCTACAGTTCATTGAACACGGACTTCACCATTCTACACAATTCTATTTTTTTAAACAACTATTTATATTGGACTCACAAAATAAGCAAAAACATTAGAAATGGAAACATCTTCATTAAGAAAACAAATGATAGCATCTCGCACATCTGCCTGATGACATCTTTTGCCCAGTTTTCTAATGAATTATTTTCATGTTTATTTTTCTTATTAGAGCTGTTTTCATAGTAAAGAAAATAGATTTTATAGATCATATGAGTTGCAAATAATTTTCTCAATTTGTCTTTTGACAATTTTTAAATTATTCATGTCAAAATATTCAATCTTCCTTTATGGCTTCTGGGTTTCATGGCATCCATTCATTTTTGTATTCACTCAGCAAATTCATACCGAGCAGCCGTCATGCACCAGGTATTTTTCTAGGTGTTGAGGAACTGAACAAGAGACATGGAACAAAACACCCCCCTGGAGTTTAAAATCTTACATAAAGTAATTAATTTTAGGGCTGAAAGAAAAACAAAATAATCCATTAAGAATACAATATAATGTCAGGCAGTGATAAAAGCTATGAGGAAACATTAAAAAGACAGGACGGGGGAAACAGTGACTGGAGTGTTATTTTAGGATGGTCTGGGAAAGCTGCTTTAAGGAAAGGGCATTGAAGAGAGGCTGGGAGGGAAGTAAGGAGCAAACTGTGCAGATATCTAGAAAAAGACAGTCTTGGGAGAGGTGCTGGTAGGGTAGGAATGTACCTATAGTGTTTGAGGTGGCAAGAAGGCAGGCATTACAGAGGAGAAACAAATGAGAGACTATATTGGAATTTAGATAACCTTTTACTTTCCAAATTTATAAGAGTATTCATTCATAAAAAAATTTAATTTTTTAATTTAAAAATGTGTGGTTCATCTCTTTTTATGCCATATGGATAGCTGGTTGTCCCAACACCATTTATTGACTCTTTCACTCACTGGGCTTTTTTTTTTTAAACTTTTATTGTGGTGAAAACATATACAGCAATACATTCATCAACATAACAACTTTCCCCTTTACAACTCTGGGGCGTTAATGACATTTTTCATGTTGTGCCACCATTATCACTATCCTTTTCCAAAATATTCCACCACCATCAGCATAAACTCAGTGTCCCACAAACAGATATTTCCCCTTTCCCCCTCCCTCCTACACCTGGTAACCACTAATAATAGTTGGTATACACACATACATACACACACACACACACACAGGAGCTCTGGTGGCATAGTACCTAAGGCATTTGACTACTAACCAGAAGGCTGGCAGTTCAAACCCACCAGCCACTCCTTGGAAGGAAGGCGTGGGCAATCTACTTCCATAGTGATACCACCTTGGAAACCCAAGGAGGGGTCGCTATGAGTTGGGTCCGACTCGACGGCACGTAACAACAAATATATATATATATAAACACACACACATACATATATATATTCCTCTCCCCGCAACCTATAGGAATTTTCCCTCCCCTCCTATCCCATCCCCAGTAACCAACAAAGAAATTTCCTTCCACGTACAAATACTTCCTGGATTTTTTACAACAGTGGACTAATACAATATTTTTCCATCTGTGACTGACTTATTTCACTCAGCATAAGGATGTCCTCCAAGTTCATCCATATTATACAGTGTTTTGCAGATTCTACATTATTCTTTAGTGTTGCATAGTACTCCATTTTGAGTATGTACCAGAGTTTGCTTATCCATTCCTCAGTTGATGGGCCTTAGGTTATTTCCATCTCTTTGCTATTGTGAATAGTGCTGTGACGAACCTGGGTGTGCATATATCTCTTCATATCCTGCCTCTCACTTCTTTAGGATACATACCTAGTAATGGGATTTCTGGATCAAATGGTGTTTCTATTTCCAACTTTTTAAGGAATTGCCATACTGATTTCCACTGTGGTTATATCATTTTACAGTCCCACCAGCAGCGTATGAGAGTCCCAATCTCTCCACATCCTTGCTAGCATTTGTTATTTTCAATCTTGTTGAACTTTTCTATTAATGCTGAGATGAAATAGTATCTCATTCATCCACTGTTTTTAAATGCTTCCTTTATCATATACTATATTTGCACAGTGACTTGGATATAGTTTTGAAGATGTTTTATTCTGTCACAGGGATCACTCTACTCCTGTTCCACTGCCATACTATTTCAATTTCTGTAGGTTTGGAATATATTCTACTATCTGGTAGAGCTAGAACCTCACATTAGCCTTTAACTATTTTCACAAAAATGCCAGACCATGCTACCACCCATCTGTCAGTTTGTCAAACTATGGTGGCTTCCCTTTGCTATGATGCTGGAAGCTATGCTACAGATATTTCAAACACCAGCAGGGTCACCCAAGGTGAACAGGTTTTACCAGAACTTCCAGACTAAGACAGAGTAGAAAGAAAATCCTGGCAAACTATTTCTAAAAATCAGCTAATAAAAACCTTTGGATTACAATGGAACATTGTCCAACTTGCTTGTTTTGGACATGTCATCAAGAGAAATCAACTGCTAGAGAATATCATGTTTGGTGAAGGAAAGGGCCAACAAGGGCAAGAGAGACCCTCAGTGAGACAGATTGGCACAGTAGCCACAATAATGGACTCAAACATACTGGTGATTATAAGGATGATGGAGGATTGAGCAACATTTCATTCGGTTGTATATAAGGTCACCATGACTCCAATGGCAGTTATCTGTCTGTCTACCAGGCTTGGCTAATTCTACTTTCCAGCTGGTAAAATATCTTAAAGCCACTTTATTAAACTCCATAGCTCCTAAGTGGCAGGGATGAAGAGGCAGCCAAGAAAGCTTAAAGGACAAAAACAAACTCTTTTTTTTCCATCTGAAGTCTTAGGCTTCAACACCAATAACTAATCATTAACAGCATCCAAACCACTTTGTCATAAGAAAGCTTGCAAACTAGTCATTTATGTCATGTGTGTCTATTTATCTGGTCTCTCTGATGTGACTATCAAATGCTGGATGGCTGGACCTATGGTTTAGATTAGTAGTTCTCAATATATGTTCCCAGGCCAGATCTTAAAAGCTTGCAAGCTGCCATCTAGATGCAACAATGGGTCTCTCCTCATCAAGAGCAAAGAAGAAAGAAGAAAACCAAAATGAATGGAAACAATCAGTCTTAGCGACTGGTACACCATCTGATCTGCAACCTATACAACTATGAGACCAGAAGAACTAGATGGTGCCCAGCTACCACTGTCATCCACTTGGAAGGGATGTACGAGATCCTGCATAGAAAGGGAGAACAATGTGGAACAAAACTCAAAATCATTTGGAGGCAAAAAAAAAAAAAAAAGAAGGGGAGGACCAGGTTTGCTGGTCCAATAGAGCCTGGTGAAACCACTGAGACTATGGCCCCTAGCTGCCCTTCAGGTCTGGAATTGAACCCACACCTGTGGTTTCCAGTCAAACAATGTACAGGCATGTGAGTTAAACATTTACCTCAAGTAGACACACGCCCTGGAGAGAACAATCATGGGAGAAGGAAGGGCTGCTTATGCACAGGGAGATAGCTCAGGGGGCAAGAGTGTATGGAGGGATGGACACTGGGAAGAGGTAACTGTGGGGAGGAAGTGGGAGGGGAGCTGTTGCATTGTGGTAAACTGTGGTCAATGACATGAGACAAAGTATATGTGAACTGCTGTATGGAAAGTGAATTTGCTCTGTAAATCTTCACCCAAATCACAATAAATAAAAAATTAAAAAAAAAAAAAAATGTTCCCAGGCCAGCAGCAGCAGCATCACTCAGGAACTTGTTAGAAATCAGAATTCTAAGTTCCTACCTAGATCTACTGAATGAGAGACATGGGTGATGGTGGTATTGGTGGTGGGGCAAGATGACCCAATCTGCCAGGTGATTCTGATGCTAAAGTGTGAAAAATGTTAATTTAGAGTCTATACAATTCCTCCAATCCCAGGCATATAACATGGGCTTAACCGTCCAAACTCTGCAGTCAGAGTCATAGCACTGAACCTTAGTTCAATGACTGTGTGACCTTGGGGAAGTGACTTCAACTTGTAGCACCTTAGTTTCCTTACCTGAACAACGGGAATAATGGTACCTCATCAATGGTCTTAGGAAGTAAATATGCAAATGCAAGAAATGTGCTTAGAATAGCCCTAGCACATTATAAATGATAAATTAAGGATTGTTATGATTATGAACGAAGATCCCTGGGTGGCACCCCTGGTCTGCACTCCACTACTAACCTAAAGGTTGTTGGTTCAAATTTGGTCAGCGGCACCACAAAAGGAAAGCCTGGTAACGTGCTTCCATAAAGATTACAGCCAAGAAGACCCTACAGAGCGCACACAGGTCTAGTCTATAATGTGGTGGGGTTCGTCATGAATCAGAACCAATTCCACCAATAAGTTTGGGTTTTGTTTTATGACAATTATAATGGTGAAAAAAACACAGATTGCTTTCATTTTATTTATTCTGGTAAGCCTTGATTCTTTCACACTAGCTTTACAAAAAAAAAAAAAAACTCAGGGAGTGGGGAAATAAAATTGTCATACCTGTCTGGTTGTGTTTACAGAGAAATAGGGGTGGGGTGAAGGATGCTACAACTCTAGCAGGATTTTGTGGAGATGGAACCCATTTTGGGAATCACTAAGGATCTCATTTTCTAAGGAAGGACATTTTGCCATTTGAGAGTGAACCAATTACATAAATAGACATTAATTAAAAGATCCTGGGGCCAAAACTGTTCCCACAAATAACTGTCCACATACTACCAGTTCATTTCCTATATATTCTCCCTGGCAAGGGCAACAAAAGCTAAACAAAGATAGATGGACTCCGTAGGGTGACCTCAGGGTCAACAGATTCAGACAGCCAAACTCATCAACATGGGCAGCAAATTCCATAACAGAACAGTCTTGAAAACTCTGTGCAGAAGACCTACTTTGCACACAGAACTGACTCAATGGCATCAATAGCAGCTAACAGCTTTATCCCTACTTACCCTTGTGCAATTCCCTCCTGCTGTAAAAGCATGCAATTGTGCCCAGAAAAGACAAATGAAGTCTATTTCACACAAAGGTGCTCCAAATAAAGTCCCAGTCTTCCTGTGCAACAGTGACTTTACAAATAACTCATTTAGAAGCCCTGTTGGTCATGGAGTCACTGGGTGGTATAAATGATTAACATACTCAGCTGCTAAGTAAAGGCTGGAGGTTCGAATATACCCAGAGGTGCCTTGGAAGAAAGACCTGGAGATCTACTTACAAAAAAATCAGCCACTGATGACCTCAAGTAGCACAGTTCTACTTTAACACACATGAGGTCATGATGAGTTGGAATTAACTCTATGACAACTACCTGGTTAGTTGGGCACACTGCTTAAGAATATAAAACTGCATATGTTTATTACCATAACTGTGCAAAACTCTTTGTGGGGAAAAAAAAAGACTAGAAGAAAATCACACCCTAATGTTAAGAGTACTGTTAACATCTTTATCCAGTGAAGCCCATGATTACAGATCTTAGGGCTAAAATGATCGTAATCTATTCTTAAACTTTAAAAGGATAAGAAATCTGGCTGGTTGGTATGCATCCTGGTGTGGAATGCGAATGCCTAGGGGCCATTTTTGGTAAGCACAACTAGTGCTGCAGGACCAAGCAAATACCAGGTTAAAGTATCTGATGCTAACACTCATCAGATCCCAGAAAAGCTGTTGGTTGATGTGGACAGCAGGATACTTTAAAAATAAATAAATAAATAACTGGACTTTGCTGAATTTTCCTAATTGTCTATACTGTACATCGATCATCTATCAATTTTGATAAAAACTAATTTAAAGTAAGAAATGAACCTGTCTTAATATGCTGTCATCACCATGGTTTGGAAAATAAATATCACCCATCGCTAGTGATTAGACACATCTATCAAACTGTTACTCTTCATAGAACCCATAAAACATATTTACATGCCCTTCCCCGTGACTTCAAATATTCCAGGCCTGAAGAAGGAAACATTCCCAATTATCAATCTTCTCCAGATTTTTGGCTTTATAGAGATGAAACAGGGTTGTCATTATGATTTCCAAACAAGTCAATAAGTTGCTGGAGTAGCTCCAAAGGCCAGTCATCAAGGATGCAAATGCCGGGATCACTCCTGGGTGCCTGATTGCAGAACAAAAGCCTTTGAGAAATTATATTATCAGAGTAATTTCACAGTGTCCTGGAAGAGAGAAAACACCTGCCTTCTTTAATAAGGTCCCTGGAGGCCTAATTCTTGAGCACTCAAACTCAGAGGATCCACTCTTGGTGTCCTATGTACACATAATGAGACCAGTTTCTGAGAATTGTGAAAGCAATTTCTGCATCACCAAGTAGTTTACCAAACATAAAATCAAACAATGCTCTCATTAAATGCCTCCAAATGTTCAAACGTGCTTGCGTCTGTTTTGCAATGTGGCATGAAGCATCAGTCAAGTGTAGGAGGGCGTATTTTAAGAGTATAGGTCCAGAGACTGGATAATGACCACCTTGTTTATTTTTAGGCTGGTCGACTTAAAGCTGGCTGCTGAAGGGATGCTATAAACTCCCTCCCCTGACTGACTGCTTGTGGAGAGGTTGCCTATAGGAAATGCTATGCAAGCTGTATTTCTAAAGAACCCCTTTTCACCAATCCCCTGACTGGCTGCCTAATTTAACACCAAAGCTGTAAACAAACTGAATGGAGGCCCCTTTAATGTAATGCAGATCTGATTAGGAAACAGCAAGTAGCCTTCTAGTGAATTGTATTGGATTTCTCTTTCTCAGACACCCTAATAAGCTCCATACCACACCCTCTGGTTTGATACAATTTTCCTCTATAAGACTCCAGCCCCAAATAAACTGAGTAGCCTGGGGTTCTTCACACATTTTCTTCATTGCAGACATTACTCATCCGCAGGCCATCAAGAATATAAGACATTTTTTCCCCAGTGGAGAGTTTTATATTTAGACCAGCAGAGCCAAAATGCCAGAACTCAACACTCTCTCTTGGTTAAAAAAGTTGTCATCTCAAGACCCCAAAGCCTAGTTTTAAATCCTGAAACTAGGATTCACTACTTACTTCCTGTGTGACTAGGATTTATTATCTAACCTCTCTGGGCCTCAGTTTCCTCATATTTAAAAAGCAGAAGATAAAGCGCACACATCAGAAAATTGTTTTGAAGATGATATTAGGAGACACGTGTTCTCGATAGGGAGGATTTAGCTGCTTGGATGACTTACTTCTTAGAGGATTTGTTCAGTGTAGCTATTCCTGCCAAGTATCGACTTAATACCAATCTATCATTCATCCAGTTGTACACATTCACTCACTTCTTTCAAATCAAACCAAACCCACAGCCATCACGTTGACTCTGACTCATAGTGACCCTATACAGGAGAGAGAAGAACTGTCCCTTAGGGTTTCCAAGGCTGTAAATCTTTACAGAAGCAAACTACCTCATCTTTCTCCTGCAGAGTGGCTGGTGGGTTTGAACCACCAACCTTTTGGTTAGAAGGCAAATGCTTTGACCACTACACCACCAGAGCTGCTTCTTTCAAGTCAGTAATCATAAAATCAGATGTCTACAGGGGCTAGTCAGTAACATAAGCAAGTGAGACAGGCCAAGTGTAAGACAACAGGGAATGCTGTTGTTGTTGTTATATGCCGTCAGGTTAGACCCGACTCAGCAACCCCTCCTTGGGTTTCTGCGGCAGTATCACTATGAAAGTAGATTACCCAACCTTCCTTCTGAGGAGTGGCTGGTGGGTTTGAACCACCAGCCTTCTGGTTAGCAGTCAATTGTCTTAGGCACTATGCTACCAGAGCTCCCAGGGAATGGTGGAGACTGTGAAAAATTTCTATCTAAAAAGAAAAAACGTGGGCCCAGAATTGCCAAATCTTTTCATTCTTTCACAGAAACCCTCAAATCTAAACTTTTAGGCAAAGTATCTGGATTTGTAAACATTGGGAATTATTTAAATATTTGGCTCACAAAATAAAGAATATCTATCACCCATGAGCACTGTGTTCCTTAAAAAAGAAAAAAAAAACACCTCATCTAAATGTGACCCAATGGTCAACAATTACTTTAAAACAAAGATAAGAATGTGAGGGTAAGGGAAACTAAATCAATGATAACAGAACCACCAGAATAGAAACAGTGAGAATGTTCATGATTTGTGAAGAATATAACCAATGTCACTGTAAAGTATGTGCAGAAATTGTTGAATGGGAACCTAAACTGCTGTGTAAACCTTCACTGAAAACACAATAAATAAAACTATTTTTTTAATATTTAAATATCATGCAATACCAACAAAATATATGTACAGGCTTGATTTCATCTCAGGAGTTTGTAATCATGAAATCAAATATTTATAAATATACTTGCTTCTCATGCTTAAAAAAGAAGGAGCTCCCATGCAAGGACCAGGTGACCATGTACAGGGAAATATTTAGCATGGCTTACTGGGAGCCACAAAACTATCTTAATATGGAGCTAGGTGAAAAAGACCAAGTATCTCCTTGATGATTTGTGGTTTTCATCTTGCACATGAATTTTCTTGGTCCAGTTGATGGGACACAAGGCAAAAGTTCTCTTTTTGTATATTGGCCTCAGATGCAGAGTTTGAAAGTCATCTTCCTGTTATAGCTTGTAAATTGTCTTTACACACATCAAATGCATATTTCACATAAGCAACGAGGATGGTGAGGGTGTGGGGCCCAATTCTAACTTCCACTGAAGTCCGCACACCCCAAGTGAGTATATGAAAGAAAACACAAATCTGCTAATCCATCAGGAAGTCACATGCCTTTAGAATCTAAACCTCCACGTGAGGGGACCTCCACTCTTTCTCTTCTATGATTCACAACCATCCAGTGTAGTCCACAAGAATCATTGCTACCATTTAACAAATGAAGTGGTGCAACCTGTGGTGGAAAAGTGAGTTTGTATGTCTTATAACCTGCAATTTCCATGGCCTTGAACGCAGGTTTTCTTATTCCTTGTCTAACTCTGTGTCCATTAAACTTCTGTGTAACCTCAAGCATCCATCAAGCACAAGCTAAACACCCTGCACCATGGGGGGCACATTGTACGCATTAGCCCACTTAATCCTTACAAGTTCCTAAAACAAGTAATTTCACTCCCATTTTTCAGATGAAAAAAGAAAATAAGTCTCAAAAAGTTTAAATCACTTATTTAACTAAGGCCACTCAGGCAATAAGTGTCAGAATCATGACTATGATCCCCAAAGCCTCTCTCCAAAACCTGTTCCTTTAAACACTCAGCTATATTGCCCCCCACATAAGTCCTTGTAAGCTTAATGGAAGTTTTTATAACACTGGCTGAAAACACACATTTCTACCTAGAGAACACTCCCCACCCCCCATGATCTCAGATGGGTCTCACAGGGATGGAACAGGTAAAATCCCTTTAATCTTAAGAAGTTCAGTGTTGTGGGAATCATTCCGATTAGGGAATGCTAGCTCTCTCCACAGAGAAATCTCTCTGGGATACTCATTAAGTACAGAGTTAAAGAATAACCTTAGAGCTATAGAAAAAATCAACAAGACCAGAAGTTGGTTTTTTGAAAAGATCAATAAAATTGACAAACCACTGGCAAATTTAACAAAGGAAAAGAG
>NW_006921788.1:2334558-2358929 GCF_000298275.1 Orycteropus afer afer
TAAATTTTGGTCAATGACATGAGACAAAGTATATGTGAACTGCTGTATGAAAAGTGAATGTACTCTGTAAATCTTCACCCAAATCCTAAAAAAAAAAAAAAAAAAAAAAAGAATAACCTTAGAGCTTTTTGAATCAAGAGACCACAAAATAACACATTTATTAGGTTCTGCCTCATCCCACTAACCTTAAATGACAAGAGGCATTAGGATGAATGGCAGCCTTTCAGCAAAATGTGGGTATCACTTCCATAATTAAAGACAAATAAAAATTTTGCAAAAAAGAAGATGACTGATACTGATGCTCTGTGTTTTCTCACTATTCATCAGGCACAAACTGTCACTCACTCAGGGTGATTAAACAAGGATTAATTACCAGGTTGCTACACAAGCTGAGATGTTTCAAAATTTCAGCCCAGAAAGGCACAAATACCCTCCCAATGCTTAAAAGATGTAGGGGTGGAAACTAGCACTGTCTTTCCCCACCCCCCAGCCCCACCCTGGAGGAAAATTTGGCAATGCCTCTTAAAATTTTAGATGTTCACATCCTCTGACCTAGCGATTCCAATTACATCACAGAAACAAAATTGGGCAAAAATACACAAGCACATGGCAGCATAAAAAAAAGATACAATTGGGCACTATATTATAAAAAACAATGGAAAACACAGAGAAATTTTAATTTAATGATATTAATTCATAAAAATGGAGACTAAAAGCTAATATATTAGATCTTTTCACCCTTTACATATCAACATGGAAAGATAGAAAGTAGTCCTATTGAAAAAGCAATAATTAAAAAAATTACATATAGAATACTTCCTATAAAATCATGTTGTTAAACTCTAATATGAATAAATTTAAATAAATAAACACCTCATCATAAACAAGACATATCTCCAGCTTGTTGTTGTTGTTGTTATATGCCATCGAGTCGGACCCGACTCATAGCAACACCTCCTTGGGTTTCCGAGGCTGTATCACTACCGAAGTAGGTCAGTAAACTGTTTCTATAAAGGGCCAGATAGTAATTTTAGTTTTTTAGGTCATAGGTCTATCTCAACTATTCAAGTCTGCTGTTGTGAAAGTAGCCACTGGAGATATAGGCACATCTCATTTTATTGCATTTTGCTTTATTGTACTTCACAGATAATTGCTTTTTTTCCCAAAAAAATTGAAGGTTTGTGGCAACCCTCTGTCAAGCAAGTCTATCAGCCATATTTCCAACAGCATGTGCTTACTCTGTGTCACATTTTGATAATTCTCACAATATTTCCAACCTTTTCATAATTCTATTGCACACTTAAGAGACTACAATATAGTGTAAACATAATTTTTATATGCTCCGGGAAACCAAAAAATTCATGTGACTCACTTTATTCTGCTATTTGCTTTATCATGGCAGTCAGGAACCCAACCAACAATATCTCTGAGGTACGCCTGTACTAAACAAACAAGCATGATGTGAATTTCATATAATTTCCAGGTACCACTAAATGCTATTCTTCTTCTGACTTCTTTTTTCTAACAACTTGAAAATTCGTCTTAGATAGCAGACCATAGGAAAACAGGCAATGGGCTAGATTTGTCCTGTTGCTGTCATTTTGCTCTTGCAAACCACACCATCAACCTTTCAGTTAGCAGCTGAGCACTTAAGTGTTGTGCCACTGGGGTTCCTAACCCTGTTGTAGAGGGTGTGATTAAGTTTTCCCCTCTATGCTAGGTATGTTTTATATAAAAACTTTTTCTGTTTTATACACAGACATAACGTGTGTGTGTGTGTGTGTGTATGAAAATTGTTGTTGTTGTTATGTGCCGTCGAGTCAAGCCCAACTCATAGCGACCCCTCCTTGGGTTTCTGAGGCAGTATCACTACAGAAGTAGGATTGCCCAACCTTCCTTCCGAGGAGTGGCTGGTGGGTTTGAACTGCCAGCCGTCTGGTTAGCAGGCAAGTGTCTTAGCCACTATGCTACCAGAGCTCCCATATATATTGAGATGAACTGATCAATATATATTTGATCAGTTCATATATATTGAGATAAACTGATCAATTTCCCCAAGAGAAAAAACCCTATTTAGGTATTTCAGCTTCTATTGGATATATGAGGAGCTCTAGAGGCACAGTGGTTAAGCACTTGGCTGCTGACCAAAAAAGGTCAGTGATTCAAACCCACGAGCTACTCTGTGGGAGAAAAGTGTGGCAGTCTGCTTCTGTAAGGATCACAGTCTTGGAGACTCTATGGGACAGATCTACACTGGCTTATAGGGTTGCTGTGAGTGGGAATCAGCTTGATGGCAACAGGTTCGGTTTTGGTTTCTCAAGTCCTGAGGATTCCAAGCATAAATCACCACCTCCCATACAAATACAGACACAAACACACCATCTTGTTTTCTCTTTTCTTGGCACATCAGTTGACCAAGACAGAATGTTTTTCCTCCTCAAGCAAAATAATCGGTGGGAACCCATTGCTTAGCCAGATTACAATCCACTAAAGGAAATCAGGCCGGCATCTCCCAAATTACCTCCCCGGTCATCAATCAACACAATTGCCACGGCAACTAGGGAAGGATGCTTTTCAAGGCGCAGTCTTGGCCGACCCAGCAAGCACTACCACAGCATGGCCAAAGCATCCAGCCTGGAAAGGCAGCTGCTGTCCAGAGACAAACCGCTCTGCATAATTACAGCAATCACACAAAGCTACGTCTGCTCTGGGCTTTCCAGGTTGGCTGCTTCTCAAAGTGGGACTCCAGGAGGCTTGTTCTGAAAGCCCACCTTTCAATGCTCAAGTTGAATCTACGTTTATCAGCAAAGCTGAAACGTTAAAGGGATTACAAGGGGCTTAGAACGTGCCAGCAATTCATTGATCTGGTGGTGCATGCCTCATTTCCACATGCCCTTTAGAAACAGCCTGGTTCTTTGATTTCCTTTGATTTTAGCACTATTTCCATGCAGGTTGGAAGGGCTATTTCCTCTGGCCGTGATTCTGAAAGATTCTCAGAGCTCCTTTCTTCTAAAGCTAAGAGCAGCTACTTGCGTAGTCACCTAGATTGTGGGACAGCCTTTTTCTATAAAGGATCAGAGTAAATATTTTAGGCTTTGTGGGCCATATAGTTACTGTAGCAATGATTCAATTCTGCGTTGTAATGTGAAAGTAGCTCTAGACAAAAAATAAATGAATGAGTGTGGCTGTTTTCCAAAAAGACTTTATTTATGGGCACTGAAATGTGAACTTCATAAAATTTTCACATGTCATGAGATATGATTCTTCTTTTGATTTTTTTCAACCATTCAAAAATGCAAAAACCATGCTTAGCTCACGGCTCATACAAAAACAAGTTGAATTCGGCCAGCAGGCAGCAGCTTGCTGACCCCTGGTCTAGATTCCTGCTACTCAAAGTGTGGTCCTTGGGCCAGCAGCACTGGCATCACCCAGGAGCTTGTTAGAAACACAGAATCTCAAGCCCCACTCCAGACCTGCTGAATCATAATCTACATGTGGTAGTTCATATGAAATAAAACTGCAGATGTCTTGGTATAGTACACAGATTCTAAAGTCAGTGTTGGAATACCATTGACTAGCTGGCTGTGTGACCTTTGGCAAGTTATCTAACCTCTTTGAAAACTATAAGATGGTTTCCTTACCTATTAAAATAACTGCACCCATTTTCAAGGAATGCTGTAAGTGAAAGACAGGAAGGATATAAAACACAGGCCTAATACTGTGAACACTTTGCAAATGCTAGCTAATATTACATATGCTTACCACTTTTTAAACCTTTTTTGAAGAGACAGAAATGCTCATTTGGTATTTGCAAACTCAAATAAACTCTGGCACCAGAAAGGTAAATGTTTGAAGTATAACAGGAATGCAATAGGAATGTTGGTGGCTATGGTAAGCCAAGGACACAGCCCCATCTACAAGGGTCACCCCATGCCCTGTCAGTTACTGTCACATAGGAAAGGAGGACCCATCTCACCACATCTTCTGATTTTTCAAGGGAAGCTAAAAACCTGGATTTTAATGTTAGAAAAAGTCTCTCTATGCAATACTCTGTGCAGATCAAACAATAGTCCCTTGGTGGCACAGTTAAGTGCTTAACTACTAACAGAAAGATTGGCAGATCAAACCCAGACACAGGTACCTAGGAAGAAAGTCTTGGTGATCAACTTTTGAAAAATCAGTTACTGAAAACCCTATGGAACACAGTTCTACTCTGACATACATGAGGTTGCCATGACTCCAAATTTACTTGAACAAACTGGTCTGGTTTTTGGTTTGCAGATCAAACAAAGTCCATCTACAGGCTAGATTGTACCAGAGAGCCTCTGGTTTGTGATCTTTGCCTTAGAATAAAGAAGTAACAAGAGAGAGTGTATCAAAAGTAATGAGCCAAGGTTTTAAAGTAAAATCTCAACTTTGATATTCCCTAGGTATGTGATCCTAGGCAAGTTTCTTAACCACCCTGACCCTTGGTTTCCTCACCAGGAGAAAAAAAAAAAAATCTACTTCAAAGGGTTTGGTGAGAATTAAACAAAAACGTGGGAGTCCCTGGTTGGTACAAAAGGCCAGCATACTCAGCTACTAACCGAAAGATCAGCAGTTCACCTACACCCAGAAGTGCCTAGAAAGGAAGGCCTGGTGATATACTTCTGAAAATCAATTGGAGAAAACCCTACGAAGCACAGTTCTACTCTGACACACTCTACTCATGTGGGGTCCTCATGGGTAGAAGTCAACTCTGTAGCAACCGGAATGAATGGAGGGAAAAAAAAAAAAAACACAAAAAAACGTATTTGCTGCACTGAGGCAGAGCACCTGACAAAGTAAGTATTCATCATTGTTATCTCTGATGCTGTTTTGGTAATAGTAGTAATATTACTATTATTCACCAGCTCCTCAGGGGCCACTCCTTGGAAGGAAGGTTAGGCAATCTACTTCTGCAATGATACCACCTTGGAAACCCATGGAGGGATCGCTATGAGTCGGATCCAACTCCACGGCAGTGGGTTTGGTTTTTTGGTTTTCCTGGGCATTCTGAGGGCAAATCTTCACTGTGAACATGCTTTTTTTTTCACTCCCTGCTCAAACTCATACACAAACAACCAGATTGAATTACCCCCCACTCAGAAAGCTGTCTTGCAGCACAGTATACTGTTTAGTTATAAATGATATTTTTGTGGCCATAGTCCATGAAGATTCCTCAATCTTCCTCTTAATGAAAATTGTTTCCATGGCCACTGCAGGATTTCCCTCAACCACCTTAAGGTGGATGCTCTGGGCAAGGTCACATGTGGGGACTGGGGCATCAGGTACCCTAAAGGATAAGGAGGGGAGAGCTCCTGGGCCACAATGGTGAGCCCTCTGTTCTCCATGACATGTAAATCCTTTTGAGTTTTTTAGAAATTATAGAAACCTGCACATTTGCCACCTAATAATGTAGGTGATGATAAAATGGGAAGAGAGTATGATCACTTGGGAAAATCCCCCTAACGTATAAACTTAAGAACCTTTCCTCACTCAGATGAGTCCAATCTCCAAAGTAGGGAGAGCTATGTGCTGTACACTCTGTTCAGGGTTTTGGGGAGTTTTTGTTTTTTTTTTGTGGGGGAGCTGTTTTTATCGTAGTAAAATTGCCATTTTAACCATCTTTAAGTGTACAATTCAGCAACATTAATCACAGTTACCATGTTGCACAACCATCACTGACCACTCCCTATTTCTGAAAGTTTTTCATCACCCCAAACAGAAATTAAGAAGCCCTTGAGCAATAGCAATCTTTAATGTGCAACTTGAATCTTGTTAAAATGCAGATTCGGAATTAGCAGGTCTGGGGTAGGGCCTGAGATTGTGCATTTTTAACAAGCTCCCAAGAGATTGCAATTCTTCTGGTCTTGAAAATGATCTTCCTCACTTCCCTCCTTTAGGTCTCCATTCAAACAGCCCTCACAGATCCTTGGCCTGATAACAACAACAAAAATATAGTTGCTGACTTCAACTCACCGCAACCCGTGTGTTTGTCAGAGTAAAACTATGCCCTGTAGGGGTGTTCAGTGGCTGATTTTCCAGAAGTACATCGCCAGGCCTTTTTTCTGAGGTACCGCTGGGTGCTATAAACCTACAGCAGAAATTAAAGGCAACTGTGTGCTGAATAAAGACGGGGATCCTGTTTTGCTCTTTGCTGTATCCCTAGCACCAGCAAAGCGCCTGGCACACGGCAGGCACTCGAATATTTATTCAGGGACTAGATTCCAGTTTGAAAGCTGAGGAAAATGAACTCAGAGAGCCTGAGTCATGTTTCCAAGGTCACACAGCCTGTTAAAGTCAGAGCAAGATGCCAGCCCAATTTTGTATGGACTTCAAAGGCCGGGATCTCCCCACCACACCAGAGGGAAGCAAAGTTTGTTTACAACACACTTCCTCCACAGAACTTTAGTGCCTTCATGCTGGGAGGCAGTAACATAATTCTATTTTGTTTTTAAAAACTTCCTGTTGTGTGGACAATGGATTGGTGGAAGATAAGGGAGTAGAAGCAGAGAGGCAAGTTAAAAGAATGCTGCAGGGATCCAGACAAATAAGGGAAGGTATTTAGGTTTCCTTGATGCTTTGGGAGGAGTTCTTGTGGCACAGTGGTTAAAGCATTCGGCTGCTAATTGAAAGGTTGGCAGTTCAAACTCACCAACCTCTCCATAGGCAAAGGATGAGGCAGTTGGCTTCTGGAAAGACTTTATAGCCTTGGAAACCCTATAGGGTGCTTCTATTCTGTCCTATAGACTTGCTATGACTCATAACCAACTTGATGGCACTGAGTCTGGTTTTTTGTTGTTTTTTTTAAAGTGTGCTTTGGGTGCAACTTTACATAGACTCCTTGTTTTACATTCAACAGTTCATGCACATCTGGTTTCATGGCCCCAATTACTGTCCCCAACCATAAAAAACTCTTCTCCCATCTCCCGCCTGTGACTACCCCCTCCCTGCATTCCTGTTTGTCCAGTTTCCCTCTATGTGAATGCTGCCCCTCAAGTGTCTCGTGGCTAACTATTCTAAGGGATGCATCTCCCTAGAGTACATAGGTGCGTCGACCTGGGGTAGCTGTTCTGTATGTAGGTCTTTCTGTTGTTGGGCTGAGAGCCAATCCATGGAAGTGAGTCTGTTTCTAGGCTTGAAGGGCAACCCAGGGCCATAGTCCTGGGGTTGTATCAGTCTCTTTCCAGCCAGTAATTCTGGTTATTTTTGTGGTTTTGAATTTTGTTCCACATTTTTCCTCCCACTCTATCCAGGATCTCCAGGTTTGATCCGATCCCAAGTGGTTGGCATTGGTAGCTGGGTACCATCTAGTTCTTCTGGTCTTGGGTCATGAAGGCTGAGTTCTTCATGATCCATCTTATCTTTGGAGTAATTGTTTCCAGATGCCTTTGATTTTCTTCACTCTTCTTTGATTCAGATGAAAGGAGACCAATAGTTGCATCTTAGATGGCCACTTGAAAGCTTTTAAGACCCCAGTCACTACTCACCAAAGTAGACTGTAGAACAAAATTTTTATGAACTATGTGTGCCGATTGAGCACGATGTTCCCTGAGACTAAGGTCCCAAACCCTCACCCTTGACCAAGGATAGATTTGGCTGAAGATAATCGTACATACGTACTTGTTTTTTAAAGTTAGCCACATACATTATAGAAGCAACAGAAGACAGGATGGGAGTAACTTAGCAGAGAAAATCAAACATCTTGGAATAGTCTGGTTTGGTTTTGATGATACTTAGGAAAAGTCTGGATTGGCACAAACAGTTAAGCACACAACTACTAACCAAAAGGCTGTCAGTTCAAACCCACCCAGAAGTACCTTGGGACAAAGGAGTGGCGATGTGCTTCTGAAAGGTCACAGTCTTGAAAACCATGGAGCACATTTCTAGTCTGCAACACATGGGCTTTCCATGAGTCAAAAACTTGACAGCAAATAGGTTTGACACTTTGGGCTAAGGGAAATTTCACTCTCATTGAGTCAGAGCTCTAAGCAATTCCAGTTAAGGTCGAGTCAACTCCAACCCATGGTAACTCTGTAAGCGTCAGAGGAAAACTGTACCCCATGGGGTTTTCAATGGCTGATTTTTCAGAAGCAGATTGCCAAGCCTTTCTTCCTAGGTACTTCTAGGTAGATTCAAACAGCCAAACGTTTGGTTAACAATCAAGTGTGTTAACCATTTGTACCATCCAGGGCCTCCATTGATATGATACAGGATGTAGGAAAAGTCAATTAGATGTTGTTATGTGCCATCGAGTTGAACCCAACTCACAGCGACCCCTCCTTGGGTTTCCAAGGCAGTATCACTACAGAAGTAGATTGCCCCATCTTCCTTCCGAGGAGTGGATGGTGGGTTTCAACTGCCAGACTTCTGATTAGCTGTCAAGTGCCTTAGGCACTACGCTACCAGAGCTCCAAGTCAATTTGATAGACACTACTGAATAAGTTCATACATACACAGAATCTTAGATCAATGGTTAAAATTACAGATGAATATTAAGTGTGGGTACATGGATAGTGTGGGTAAAACAATGGCTTTAACAGAAGATACATTTGCTGGCCAATATTTTCTTCCTGTATGGGCACAACAGTCTCTCTCAGGGGCTTGTAGTCTCCCCAGTCATAGGACCAGTAAGCCAACATGTCAAACAAGAGGGAAGTAAGAACAAGAAAAGTCTGCTGTAACCCAGAAATGGTTGTCTCTGTTCTCCAAAAGGTCACCAGAAAGTATGCCCATGGGGGCAAAGGAAGGGGCAAGAGCAAAGAGCTGCTTCCTTTCCAGTAATGGGTGAAAATGCCATAAAAACCCCATTCATGGAGCCAGAGTGAAGCCTTTCTACTGAGTGGAGGGAAAGTGCTTCAGCATGAAAGTCCATCTCAAGTGGATGAAAGGGTCTCTTTCCAAAAGAAAGGCTCCATACTGGGCTGAAAATAATATACTTGTTCCCCCTACCCGCCCCCCCCCCCGCCTTACAGAATCTGCTGGGTTAAAATGGCTTAAAGGTTTTCTAAGAAGTTGTCCTCATAAAAATCTAAAGTTACCCTGAACACTCAACATCCTCCAATGTGCTAGTTATCTTTTCTCTTGAGCAGAGGCTGGTTGAGAGGAAGCTAAAAATAATTAACCAAAGCAGCTAATACTTGACTGTAGCCCTGGTAATGCAATGGTTAAGTGCTCGGCTGCTACCCAAAAGGTTGGTGGTTCAAACCTACCCAGCCGCTCTGGGGGAGAAAGAGCTGGTGATCTGCTCCCATAAAGATTAAGCCCAGGAAACCCTATGGGGCAGTTTTACTCTGTCGGATCATGTTGCTGTGAGTTGAAATTGGCTCAATGGCACACAACAGTAACAACAACATGCTAATGTTTCCGATGTACCTGTTACAGGGGAAGTATTTGCAATTTCATTTAATCCCCACAACAACCCTCTGTAAATTACCATTATTATTCCCACTTCCCTGCTAAGGAAACAGAACTAGGGAGAGAAAGTGACTAACTGGAGGTCAGAGGTCACACAGCTAGAGAGGAGAAAGCCAGGCTACACACTCACACAATACTACTATGTCACAAGGCCTCTGGAGAGTTTATCTAGAAGCCACAGAGAAGGGGAAGAAAGGGAAACTAGAAACCACTCATTCTCCTGTCCAGCATTCTACCTTTCCCATCCTCACTGCAGCACAAGATGGATCAAATAGGAATGGATCATACTGGATTTGATTTACAAAGTAAAGTTTCCACACCTATTCCCACGTATCTATCATCCACTTTTGCATTACGAAAAGACCCATATGGGATAGAACATTGGCACAACTGATAGTTGCCTGTCTGCCAATTACATATTTATGAGGTCGCCTCGCCTTGACTCTGACACAGAAGTTATTAAATGCTCGGGAGCCATAAGGGTTGTGCTCAGTGCCCTGAAACAAAGGCAAAGAGGCTGCCAGACCCATATGAGGCAGGAACAAAAGCCTTTAATTTCTAAAGGAGCCAGGTGGGAGTTTCCCTATAACTGGGTACCCAGCACATATTATCCACTGGGAGACATTAGAGAAGTCCATACAGAGGGAGAAAAAAAAAATCAAAGCAGGTTTTCTTCCTAGTGTCCTGAGACAGCCCTCTTCAAAGAAGCAGATGAGGAACGAGTAGAGGGGGAAAGGTTCACTAATTAGAGAGAATATGTGATACAAGAGCGGAGAATTTTCTCTTGTCACTGGCTTTTCCTCTTTATAAGTGTGTCAGAGAAGATTTCGTCTTTTCTCTTTACATTGCCAAACTGAGAAACTGCAAGCCTGTACCCCAACTTTTCCCAACCAGAGCCCAAGCCGCCAGTTGCATTGGGAGGGCACCCAGATCCTTGTCCCCCAAACATAATCATTCCAATCCAGGCTGGGGCTGCCTGGAAGTCAACATTCAAGGCACATTAATAAGAAACATCTGGCCACCGAAGAGGGTTGACACAGCGCAGGCGGGCAGTGGTGGATTTGTGGTTGGGACCCAGAGTTACAGGGGCTGAATTAAAAACACAATTGGAAAGCACCACCTCACCCAAGGAAACATACACACTCTGCTCCACAGCACTTGGAAACACTGCCATTCCTAGGTCGAATATTTTGGGGCAGAGTGACCTGAAGTCACAGGGTGTGGGTGCAAGGGACCCAACACATTCATACCAGGGAAATGCAGACTGAGTCCTGCTCTCCTGCATCTCCTGGTGTCTGGCCACCACTTCCACCTTCAATATTTGTAGCAGATGTAGCCCTGATCTTAAAGGAACAGCCTTTGCATTCTTTCCGTGTGACTTATAAGGGAGATTTAAAAGAGGGAGGAGGATATACATGTGCGGTGTGTGTACAGATAACTAGATACATGTACAGAGATTTCTAGCTACAGTTACAGATGTATGTACATATGTCTATATCCACAGATTTTTCTTCCCCCTGCAGTTATCCGTTAGGAATCGGTTTGAAGGCATCCTACCTCCATTTATGTAAGGCGAACCCGGGGCACTGGTCACCACAGGCGTTACAGGGCTGGCCTCGCTCTATCCGCCCCAGTCCGGTCAACTTCAAAACAAAAAGATAACACATGCATGTCTCTGCCACCACTGGGGCTCCCTACAAATCCCCAGTTGTGTCCCAAGCAGGACGACCTGCCCCTCCCACCTCACCTCCTCCGGTTTGACTCAACTGTTTGTCTCTGGGTAGGGGGACAAGGGGCGGAGCGCTGCCTGTGCCCCAGGGGTGGTCTCCCTTCTGTGAGGGATGTGCGGACCCAGGCAGGCTGCCTCCAGTGTGGGCACCAAGGCTTCAAGACATGGTCCCGGCTGGGGCATTGTGTCCCCCCAACACCTTGGTCACGGGTTTCTAAGAAACAAAAGCAGGGCCTCTCTGTTCCGCCAGAGTGCCCGAGAAGCCACCATAGCGAGTGCGCCCACCCTGGACCTGGCTAGTGCTCCTGGGAAGGGGGCAGCACAGGACACCCCAAAAGACAGCCTCAGAGTCAAGTCTGGGACTAGAGCTCCCAGAGGCTGGACACTGGTATTGGGACTCCTATTTACCTTAAAGGAAGAGATAAGGGAGACGGCTTTCTGGGGCACCCTCAAACTCTGACATTCAAGACCATGGTTCGGGGTCCAGCTCCAGGCGGGACAGGGGCCGAGAACTGCACCCCTTCCGCGGCTCTGAGCGCTCTCTTCCGCCGCGCACGCACCTCCGCCCGCAGGCTGGCTTACCTGGGGCCACAGGTGCGCAGCCGTGGGGCGGAGTGGGGTGGGCCCGGGCCTTAGCGGAGGCCTTGGGGTCCTCGGCGACTGGCCCGGCTCTGGTTGTGAGGGGAGGTCACTCACCGAGCGGCTGGAGAGTCTTTTCCGGGAGCTCCGGCTGAACATGGCCGGGCGCCTCCTGGTCGCAGAGCCTTCCGTCGGTTCGTTCGCGCCGCGGTTTGGAGGGTGGGTCTCCAGGAGGGCACCCTCGTCGCCCCCTGGCCAGGCTGTCTCCTCCTCGCAATCCCCGGCTCGCTCCGGAGCACACGCCTTCCCTGCTTCTCCGCTCTCTGCCTCGCTCGGCCTCTCCCTCTCCCGCCCGCAGGTCCCTCCCTCTCTCCCGCCATCCCCCCGCCCTCCCCGGGCTCGCCCCGCAGTCCACGGGCTCTTCCCGGCCCTCCTCCCCACCCAGCTGTGGCTACTTTCTCATTTTCCCCAGCTTCCAGGCAGACAGGGTCTTTGCCTTCGCTCACCTAATCCCGCCCCAGAAGCTCTTCACTCACCCTTGCCTGGAAGTTAGGGGACGGGACCACTTCAAGGCCCCCTGCCGTTGTAGCCGTCTGTGGTGGGAAAGGTCTGGAGGCAGAAGGATGAAGGTTGAGCTTTTTAAATTAAGGTCCAAAATTCACACACAGTAAATTTCACCCTGTCTATGCACAGTTCTGCCAATTTTGACAAATTCATGTAGACACATAACCAACAACACAATCGAGATAAAGTCTCATTACTCCTCCAAAATGGACTATTTTATAAGTCTATACCATTGCTAGGAGCTCTGGTAGCATAGTGGCTAAGGCACTTGACTGCTAACCAGAAGGCTGGCGGTTCAAATCCACCAGCCACTCCTTGGAAGGAAGATGGGGCAATCTACTTCCGTAGTGATACTGCCTCGGAAACCCAAGGAGGGGTCACTGTGAGTCAGGTATGACTTGATGGCATATAACAACAACAACAATACCATTGCTAGCAGCTGCAGCTAGTGAGTCCTCAGTAAGAGTAGTAGTTGCTAATGAGGAGGAGAAAGAAAATGAATTATGCCCCTATCTAACTGCAGAGTGCCTGGAACATAGTCGGTGTTCATTGAATAATTGTTGAATCATTGAATACAAGCTTTGTATTCAAAGGGACGATCCTATTCTGGTTCCACCACTTACTGGGCAAATTAATTGACCTTTCGTTCGTCCGTCTTCTTATCAATAAAAAAGAATCCACATCGCATAACATTGAGAGCTAAATGAATTAGTACATGTGTAGTCATTATAACAGGGCCTGGCACACAGTAAATACTCATTACAAATTAGCTGTCAGAGGAAAAAAAAAAAAAAAAGAAAAAGATTATACATCTGAGAGGTACAGGCATGGTATCCACTCATCATTGAAGCTTTGGCTCAAATACCACCTTCCCTGAGAGAACTTCCCTGACCCCCTACTGTAATCTATCTCCCCCCCTCCTCCCTCTCCCTCTCTCTCTCTCTCTCTCTCTCTCACTCACACACACACACACACACACACACACACACACTGATAGGGAATGTAGCATACATTGGAATGATCTTGTTTACTTATGTATTTCCTTATTTTCTGCCCCCATCTAATCCCAAATTGCATGACTGCAGAACACTGTTTTGTTCGCCTCAGTAGCCCTAGTGTCTGAAACAGTGCCTGTACATAGTAGGTACTCCATGAATATTTGTTAAAAGTCAGTATTGTCATCATCAAAAAACTAATTTTCCCAACTTAGCATTTTACAGTTATGACACTGAAGTGAAGAGAAGCAAAGCTGCTTGTTTGGGGTAACAGAAAATCAGTGGCAAAACCAGTCTACCTATACCCCAAGTCAAAAGAATCAGCTGACATTACACCGAGGGACCTGACCTGCATATTAGTATTAGCTGTTGATCTTTACTGCCTACAGAGCAAGGTTTGGTTTGGTTTCACACTAGAGTGAGGTGAGTGAGGCAATCACTTTGGGCAAAATTTACAGGGTCCCAACAAATTCAGTAATCAAGATAAACAATATTCTAAAGAAATACTTTTTAAAAATCCAAATTAAGGCCAAAAAAAAAACCCAAACCATGATAAACAGAGTATCAAAATTTTAAATAAAGACAGGATCCAAACCTGCACTCACTCACCTCCCCTTAATCCTGTTCCTAGTGAAAACGTTCCAACTCAGTGACATAAAGGATAGTTTCCCCTATATGATATTTATCTATTTACCCACAACCCACAACCACCATTAGCTGGTATACACTTAGAGAATAAATGCTATAGCTTATTCATGTCTTTATTTGCACAGAGCTAGCACAGGGTCTGGCTCATTGCAAATGCTCAACAAAAGTTTGTTAAATGATTAAATGCAAGGCAGTAGCTTTGGCAGGAGTGGAGGGCAGGAGGTGTTAGCAGTCAAGACCCCAGGTTATACTCAGTCCCCTGGCAGGATGTTTACCTGTCCTTCAAAGCAAACTATGGCATTCCCAGCTCTTCACTGCCCTTAGAGGAAGGGTAAAAGTCAGGAGGAGAGTGTGCATGTCATAGAATTTACCTATTTTTATTTTAATTATGAAAATTTATACCAAAGGTCAGTAGAGTATCTTGTTCTCACTAAATCATTGCATTACAACAAGGTTCCAACAGATGCAAAGTTAAGTGTCTTGAGGAAGCAGCGCCTCTTTCAAATTCCCTCAGAGGAACTACCAGGGCCAACAGCTGTTCTGGCCCACATCTCATCTCTGGGTGGATTTGACTGGAGAAGAACACAATAGCAGTAACATCCCCCAGGGAACATGGTTTCACTGTTTCTGGGCCTCTACCTTTGGTTTGGTTAGTCAAACAGAAGCCAAGAAGGTGCAAAATCTCCTCACATGTACCTAAAGAAGTCCCACACACGAGACCCAATCCCATTCACAAACAGGGCTCAAAGAGTGTGCACCCCCACACCTGCCATCAAAGTACCTACTTCCCACTGGTCTGTGTCCTCAGAGCAGGAGACAATTACTCATAAGCTTCTTGTTGTTGTTGTTGTTGTTTGCCATCGAGTCGCCCCGACTCATAGCAACCCCTCCTTGGGTTTCCAAGGCAGTATCACTACGGAAGTAGGATTGCCCAACATTCCTTCCGAGGAGTGGCTGGTGGGTTTGAACCGCCAGCCTTCTGGTGAGCAGTCAAGTGCCTTAGGCACTATGCTACTCATAAGCTTATTTACACATAAATGGCAGTGGTGCAAATGGTTTGCACTCAACTATCAACCTAAAGGTGGTGGTTTGTACCTACCTAGTGGCACCAGAGGAGAAAGGCCTGGAGATTTGCTCCAGAAAGATTACAGCCAAGGAAACCCTATGGAGAATTTTTACTGTAATATATGGGGTGTCCATAAAATGGAAACAAGTCAGTGGCAACCGTTTGCTTTTCTGTTTTTGTTTTGTTTTGTTTTGTTTGCTGTACATTGTTAATGTGCTCAGCTGCTAACCCAAAGGTTGGTGGTTCAAATCCACCCACAGTTGCCTCAGAAGAAAGGCCTGGCTATCAACTTCCAAAACATTAGCCATTGAAAGTCCTGTTCTGGTTCCACCACTTTCCACCCTATGGAACACAATTCTACTCTGACACATACATGGGTCACCATGACTCAATGGCAACTGGTTTTTATTTACACCTGAGGCTCAGGTGTGAGAAACCAACAGCCATTAAGTCAATTCTGACTCACACTGATCCTTTTTTAGGGTAGAGTACAACTGCCCCATAGGGTTTCCAAGGCTGTAAATCTCTACAGAAGCAGACTGCCTCATCTTTCTCCTATGGAGCAACTGTGGGTTCAAACCTTTTGGTTAGCAGCTGATTGCTATGCCACTGGAACTCCTTCAGGTATCAGAAGCAGTATCTTATCTATTCAACCGCTTTACCTTGCTTAGGAATATAGCTACTCCTCATTTACTGACATGGTTAGGCTCCAAAGACCATGTGATAATGTAAAAATTCATGTTATTCAAAAATGGAGGATGACTATATCAGATCATGAAATGGAGAATGACTAGATCATTTCATAACTGCCAAATTATATCATACATAACTGCCAAACCAATGAGAATCATGGGCCAGCCAAATGACACATAACTTTAACCATCACAGCCAGAGTTACTCCCACCTTGCCCCTTGGCATCGGTTACTGCCAGACATATGTCTTTAATGCAAAATGTAGATTTTTCACTATTTTGTAAATCTGAAATTTTGGATAATGAAATAGTAAGTGAGGAGTAGATATACCATAGTAAACTAGGAAGGAAAACATTCTTGCTGGTAGCTGTAGGTGAACAGTAGAATGTTTCCATTTGTTTTATCAGTGCATTTTCTGTTTGTAGACTTCTTTGATGTGTGCTCTATTTCCCCATCTCTTAAGACAATACAATTACTAACGGAACTTTAAGAAATCCTCATACACAACTGTCAACATGGGAAGATGTTTTTGCTATAACGTAAAGTAGAAGAAAGAAAACCAGCATAGACTGTTTGGTTTTAATTAGTTTTAAAACATGAATCAAGAAACTGGAAAGAAATACATAAAATGCTAAAGTAGGTTGATGATGAAATTATAAGCTATTTTGGTTCTTTTTGCCTTTTAAATATTTTCTATTGCATGTTCATCTATAATCAGAAATATAAAATTATTTAAAATTGAGAATTAATTTCAACTCATTGTGACCCCACGTGTGTCTGTGGTGCAGTGAATTATTTGGTATGGCTCTTCCAGCCATAGTCTTTGTGACTCCCACAAACTAGGTGGTACTATGCAGATATAAGGTGCTTGTGGCCCACCAAGGAGATTGGATAGCTTGTGAGTAATGTAAATAAAGTACATGGCACCCTTGTGAGGGTGAAACCATGCAAATAATGTGTATAGACCTCTAACATGGGGATTGATTAGTTTTGTCATTCTGCTAGACTTAAAGAGCCTTCCTAGAGGCAGAAGGGGGAATCTCACTGCCAGTAGGTGACAAGAGCAGGAGGTAGAGTGGAGCACACTCTTAGACCTGAGATCCCTGCGCTGGGCCTCCTTGGCAGAGACAATTGGCAGAGTTGACCCACTGAGGAACCAAGAGGTACAAGACAGAGCAGCAGGATTGGTGGACCATGGAGTGAGAAAGCTGAGTGACTACAGGGTAGTAAATTATGTACTATGGCTTTTCTAGCTATGGTCTTTGTAAACTCCGTGGTGGAATTTGCCATTAGCAACTGAGTAGCTTCTGATTGTTAAAATCATCCACATCCTGTATTTCTGTTGGAACAGCAGGAAGCTGCTCCTTGTCCCTTTTGCAGTGCCTTTGGGCAGAAGGCTTGCTTGCGGAGAGTGCACCTAGACGTACTTATGGGCAGAGCTCAAAGAACTTTGTAACACTTGCCTGAGCAGGGCAGAGGCCAGGCTAAGAGGTCAAGGGCCAGAAAGGTGTGCCTGAGGGCATAGCAGAGGGGAGACTGTCCTGATTGAATAACTGTATCCTGAGTATTCCTGAGCCTGAATTGTAGCCATTTATTTCCCTAATAAACCTCATAGCCATGAGTATTGTTTGTGAGTTCTGTGTGGCCATTGCAATGAATTATTGAATCCAGCAGAGAAATAGAGAGTACTGTGGGAAGGAAAGTTAGTGTCAATATTGGTAAAAAGGCTGGAGGGTGGCAGTATGCCTGGTCTCATAGGGATGTCTTGGGCTGCTGATGGTGATTCTGTCTCCCCCTTGTGAAGTTAGAGGAGGTCAGAGGAAGATGCGGCCTCCATGCCCTTTTTGCAGTGTCATTGTAGAAATGTGCTTGATAGGGTTTTCAGCGGCTGATGTCTGAGAAGTAGATCACCAGGCCTTACTTCTGAGGTACCTCTGGATGGATTTCAACCACCAACCTTTGGATTAGCAGCAGAGTGTGTTAACTGTTTACACCAAAGAGGGAAGGATAAACCCACTGGCCATCGTGTTGATTCTGACTCATGCAGCCCCACGTGAGCAAGGAGTTTACAAGGCTGTGAGCTTTTGGAAGCAAATTGCCAGGTCTTTCTTCTGAGGTGACTCTGGATGGATTTAAACTGTCAACCTTAAGTAAATATTGTGTTATGTTGTTGCTAGTTGCCATCGACTTGACTAAGACTCCAGGCAATTTTGTTATATAAATCTCACATAAATCTATGACTTTCAAGACTGGTGAAGATTCTAGCCCCTTATTTCCAATTTCACAAAAAACCTCAGTGATGTGTCCACACACTACCTTCTAAAATAGGCAAGGAGAGCACAGCATGTCACTATAGTCTCAGCCAGGTACACATTTATTCCCATTACCTACTAGAAGCAAATCTGAGTGTTGCCAAAGGGGTAAAATCTCCTGAATGGGAACCAACATTTAGATGCTCCATTAAATCATCCTCTTAATAGAAGTCATCAAATGGTATTTTGAAAAAGAGTATTTAAAGCCATGGGTAATGGTGGAGTCGAGAAGGGTGAATGGAGAGTTGATTCTTTCTCAATGTGGGATTACAGGAGACATTTTTCTTTCTTCCCAATGAGCACTTTTCTGTAGTCTACCAATTTTCTTGCTCAAGCATGAATTAAGACAATCAGAAAAAAAATTAGGTCACTAGAGAATTGGAAGAAATAGTGTTGGCTGGCTAAATGTATCATAGGACATTAAACTATCTCAAATTTATAAATATGTTCTAATATATTTAAAGCCAAAATATTTGAAACCACATTATTCTCTTTGAAAACACACACACACACACACACACACACAAATGCAAAACAAAAAAGCCAAACCTGCTGCTGTTGAGTCAATTCTGACTCATGCGAACTCCATGTAGATCAGAGCGGAACTATGCCCCATATGGTTTTCATGGCTGTGACCTTTCAGAACAGATTATTAGACTGTTCTTCAATCCTTAGAATTTTCCAGAGACATTGACCCAACTTATCCTAAAAATCAAATACTAAAAAAGTATAAATATGTGGCCAAAGGGACTGTCATAATAACAAAATTTCTAAGAGAACATAGAAAAATCACAAATGATCTAAATGCCTGACATTAGAGGACCCATCAAATAAACATATCCATCTAATGGGATTCTACCCAGACAGTCAAAACAATGTAGAACATGGGGAAATCTGTATGAATATTGCTCCATTTAAAAAGCAGTTTATAAAATAGCAACATAAGTTCATATTTGCAAAAGATTTTGATTACCTATTTATTATACTTTCAAAGAGTCCTGGTGGTGCTGTGCTTAAGTGCCCAGCTGCTAACTGAATGATCAGTGGTTTGAACCTACGAGTCACTGCATGGCAATCTGCTTCCACAAAGATTTACAGTTTACACTACATTAAAGTGATAGAGTTTTGGAGGGCTAACATGAAGGAATTAAAGCACTAAAAATAAGACTAAATAGGTCAGCAGTAAGGATAAAGCAAATGCTACTAACATGTAACTACCACCATCCTTGCCCTTTTCACTTGCCCTTCAGCACTAAGCAGTTTGGACAAAACTACAACTCTCAAACTTGGCTGCACATTAGGAATCAATGGGGAATTTTTAAAACTCCTGAGGCTCAGGCTACAACCCAGGTCAGTTAAATCAGAATTTGTACATGTGGGGACCAAGCATCAGCATTTTAAAAACTCCACATGTGTTACCAATGTGTAGCCATGAAGCAGTACTACTGACTGCCTTACCCTATTTCCAAAAACTGTTGATGTTAGGTACTGTGAAGTCCATTCCAATTCATAGCAACCATATGTGCAACAAAATGAAACACTGCCCAGTCTTGCACCATCCTCACAATCACTACTATCCTTGAGCCTATTGTTGCATCCACTATGACAAGCCATCTCCTTGAGGGTCTTCCTCTTTTTCACTCACCCTCTACTTTACCAAGTGTTTTGGCTACCTAGTGCCACTCTAACAGAAATATACCACAAATGAGAAGCTTGAACAAACAGGAGTTTATTCTCTTACAGTCTGGAGGCTTTTAGCCCAAGTTCAAAGTGCCAGGCTCTAGGGGCTGGATAAAAGCCCCTCAACCTTGGGCTACACCTCTGTCTCCTGTCGCCAGCCCACTGAAGCTGGTGGCTTTTCTTCACTCAGACAACTGCTGGCTGCTGAGATGGACAAGGCCAAGGTTTACAAGTGAAAAGGCACAGTCCCAATGTCACCAAACCACATGGCTGGCCATTAATTCAAGGCCATCGAAAGTCCTGAGGGAGGCAAAGCATGGCAGCCTTCTGAACAATGACATGGCTACATGCAGGGTTCAAATGTGCCATAAGCTAATGTTCTGGTTACCTACCTAGTGCTTCTTGCTCCTAGCCTACTGAAGCTGGAGGCATCTCTTCACTCAGGCAGCTATTGGCTGCTGAGGCTAACAAGCCCAAGGTTGACAAATAAAATGGCACAGTCCCGATGTTCCAAACCACACAGCAGGCCATTAATTCAAGCCCACTGTAAGTCCCAAGGTTGGCAGAGCATGGCAGGCTGCTGAACTATGACACAGCTACATGCAGGGTTCAAATATGCCATAAGCTAGAGACTGTTCCCAAAGCTGATACTTATATATGGGAAGCAGACCACATCCCTAAAGCAGTTACTCAGCTGCTTGTAGTAGATCCCATCATGGAGTTGATTACTAGTCTCATCATGGGGAATACTACATCCAGCTGCCCAAATATTCAACCAGGCCCAGCCAAGTTGACACGCAAACATAACCACCACAATTCCATCCCTCATCAACTTGACACCTGTACAGATCTTCAGTGGGTGGTATCTGTACAGATCTCCTCACTGGGTGACTCCAGTACCCTAGTTCCTGAGTGGCAACCTCAACCCCTTGGCCTGGCGGGCCACGTTCCTCTCCCTCTTGGGCATGGCAGCCTTGCCCCCTCACTCTTGGGCAGCAGCTTCACTCCATTCCACTAGCTCACAAGAACGAGCAGCCCCACACTCCAGAACCAAGTTGGTGAAGGTCTGGCTCTTGGAAATGTAGGGGGCTGTGGTGGTTCCACCCCCAAAGGCAATGGTCCTACCCTTGAGGCTGAAGCAGCTCTACTTCCCTTTTCCTTGGTCTCTCCACTTCTGCCAATTAATGCAAAAGGCAACCCACTCTACAGGAAATCTTCCTGCCCCAAAACATTTAGTTTTCTTGCTCCACGGGCTGGCCAACCTACTACTCCATTTCATGCCAGTCTTTTCTACCAGTTAATGCCTGAAGGCAACCCACTCTACCAGGAAGCTGCCTGTGAAATGGCATCCAGCTTTCTCCTATGTGGGCTGGTAAGGCTGTCGATGTCTCATTCTGGTCTTTTGGCTCTGCTTCTGCCATCTCTCATGCCACATGCTGAGGTCTCTCTGCCAGCGTCTCGGGTCAATGATGCACTCTACTCCTGTTTCCACATTTTACGTATCTGTCAGAGCAGCACCCCACTCCTGATACCAAATGTGTTAGGCTGGGTTCTCTAGAGGAGTGAAACCAAAACCATATAAAGCTTATATATACATATAGAGAAAGAGAAATTTATCTTAGGAAAATGGCTCACACACTTATAGAAGCTGGCAAGTCCCAAATTCTTGGATCAAACGTCAAGCTGATGGCTTTTCCCAACTCACACAGCTGCAGGGGCTGAGGAGCTCAAGGTTGGCAGGCATTATACTGGCTGTTGACTCCAATGAATGATGAATCCATGATCTCCAGGCCGAATGGTGGATTGTTTGCTCATGGACAGTTGTAGGCAGCACAACAGGATCTCAATCCACAGAAGAGTGTCTCTTTTCCCAGAATGTCCATAAATATATTGGAAGCAGGCCATGCCCCTAGGGAAACTCCCTTTCTACAGATTGGCTGCTCAAAACATATACATCCAATCCCATCGTGGGAAAAACCCACATCACAATTGCTTAAACCACACAGAATTGTGGTCCAGCCAAGTTGATACCCAGCTCCAACTATCACAGCTAGAGACCATTCCCAAAGCTGCTGCTTACATATAGGAAGCAGACCACATCCCTAAAGCAGCTACTCAGTGCTTGTGGTAGATCCTACCTTGGAGTTGATTGCCAGTCTCATCATGGGGAATAACTATGTCCAGCTGCCCAACCACTCAACCAGGCCCAGCCAAATTGACACACAACCTTAACTACCACACCAAGCATGATACTCTGCTCCAGGAACTGGTCCCTTCTTACAACATGACCAAAGTAAGAGAGGCAAAGTCTTGTCATCCTCACTTCTAAGGAGCATTCCTGTTGTACTTTTTCTAAGACAGATTTGTTTGTTCTTCTAGCCCAAACCAAACCCACTGCCACTGAGTCAATTCTGACTCTTTGTGACCCTCATAGGGTTGCCAAGATTGTAAATCTTTACAGAACCTGATAGCCTTATCGTTCTCCCAAGGAGCAGCTGGTGGGTTCAAACCACTGACCTTTTGGTTAGTGGCCGAATGCTTTAACCACTGTACTACCAAGCTCCTTTGTTCTTCTGAAAGTCCATGATATATTCAATATTCTTCATCAAAACCATAATTCAAATGCACCAATTATTCTTCAGTCTTCCTTATTCATTGTCCAACTTTTGCATTTATATGAAGCAATGGAAAATACCATGGCTTTGGTCAGGTATAATTTAGTCCTCAAAGTGACATCTTAGCTCTTTAATACATTAAAGAGGTCTTTTGCAGCAGGTTTACCCAATGAAATAAATCGGTTTTTGATTTCTTGACTGCTACTTCCATGGGTGTTGATTGTGGAACCAAGTAAAATTATACCCTTGACGACTTCAATCTTTACTCTGTTTATCATGTTGCTTATTGGTCCAGTTGTGAGAATTTTTGTTTCCTTTATGTTGAGGTGTATTCCATACTGAAGGCTGTAGTCTTTGGTCTTCATCAGTAAGTGCTTCAAGTCTGAGGTGCTCATTCTGGCACTATAATCGGACAGCATTCCATTGTTATTCATAAGGTTTTCACTGGCCAACTTTTCAGAAGTAGACCACCACATTCTTCTTCCTAATGTGTTGTAGTCTGGAAGCTCTGCTGAAACCTGTCCACTATGGGTGATACTGCTAGTATTTGAAAAAATAGTGACAAAGCTTCCAGCATCACAGCAACATAAAAGTCACCACAGTATAATGAACTGCCACATGAGTGGTAGTTCCAAAAGTTAGCCAATGAAAACTGTAGATCACAGGAAAATATTGTTCAAATCATTTGCTTTGGACACTTCAACAAAAGGGATCAGTCACTAGAGGAGCACACCATGTTTGGTGAAGTACAGGACCAGCAAAGACAAGGGAGACCCTTAGTGAGATGGACTAATTGGCACAGCTGCTACGGGGGATTCAAACACAATTATGATGATGACACAGGACCTGGCAACATTTCATTCTGCTGTACATAGGCTTCCATGGGTCAGAGTTGGCAGCTATCTATCTATTCATCCATCCATCCATCTATCTATCTATCCATTTTATCTTCCTATAAGAAGCTGTACTTAGCTTGACACCCATTGGAATGACCTGATCACCATCCCAAATATAACTAAAGGGAGTGGGTCCAGGTCTCTGGAGAGCTCTGTGTTTCCTCTGCCCAGCTTCAGGCAGACAAATGTGATAATAGCCTGCAGCAAGCTAAACTCTGCCCCAAAAGGACTGAAAGACTGGGAGGGGAAGAGGAGAGAGTGAAGGAGGAGAATGGCCTCTTTGGCTGTGTAGACACAGAGTAGTTGGGATTGCTCAAATGAAGTGCTGTGTGGTGCCTGATATGGTCCTGCCCCAGAACATAAGGAATCTTCTACAAAACCACAATATGCACAGATGCCTGGCATGCCTAGAGCTCAAGGAATCCTGGAAGGGGCTGAGCTTGTTGTCAAGGCTGACAAATGGCCACCTCTAGGCTAGCTTTGGTAACAAGGAGGCAGCATATATGGGGCTTCAGGAGTGTAACTTCAATCACCACAAAACTAACCATGCTCCAAGGGATAAGGCTGTAGTCACTTCTTGGCCAACAGCCAGCTACCCAGAGGAGCAAATAGTTGGACCTGTGGGCTTGGGACCATGGTCACAGGGGACATCAAGCTCAATTGGCATAACATACTACACAAAAACATTGTTCTACATCTTACTTTGGCGAGTACCAACTGGAATCTTAAAAAGCTTGCAAGTGGCCATCTAGATGCAATGATGGGTCTCTCCTCATCCAGATCAAAGAAGAAGAAAGAAAAGCAAAGAAACATGGAAATAATCAGTCCAAGGGACTGGTGTACCATGTGATCCTCAGCCTATATAACTATGAGACCATAAGAACTAGATGGTACCCAGCTACCACTGTCAACCACTCAGAGGGGGATCTATGCAGGAGATCCTGGATAGAATGGGAAAACAATGTGGAAGAAAACTCAAAATCATAAAAAAAAAAAAGGGGGTGGGGTGAGTAGACCAGGTTTGCTGCTCTGATAGAGCCTGGTGGAACCCCTGACACTATGGCCCCTATCTCCCCTTCAGGTCTGGAATTGAACCCACTCCTGTGGCTTTTAGCCAAACAAAAGACAGTCATATGAGCTGAACATTTACATTAGG
>NW_006921788.1:2362675-2405373 GCF_000298275.1 Orycteropus afer afer
GACATGAGACAAAGTATATGTGAACTGCTGTATGAAAAGTGAATTTACTCTGTAAATCTTCACCCAAATCCTAATAAAAAACTAATCATGCTCATTTATTAGGATTTGCTGGAGCGCCTGTGCACAGCTCCTGGCACTCTGATGGGTACCACCAGGCTGCTCAGGTCAATGCCTCCAGGCAAGTTTGGCTCTGTGCTCCAATGAGAACTGCACAGTAACCTCTGCAAGAAACTGGCCACAGAGGACAAAGAACCTACAATGTGAACAAAAGAATTTTTCCGACTCATAGCAACACCTCCTTGGATTTCTAAGGTGGCATCTCTATGGAAGTAGATTGCCCAATCATCCTTCTGAGGAGTGGCTAGTGGGTTTGAGCTGTGAGCCTTCTGGTTAGCAGTCAAAAGCTTTAGGTACTACGCTACTAGAGCCCCCGTCAAACTAGTAATGCCTCCAAACATAACTGACCTAATAACTTGATAATTCCTGATTCATGCCAGCTGAGAAAGTTGCTGTTTGTTGAACCCAGCTGTTCTCAACCCTAGCTGCACATGAGAATAATCTGGGGAGTTTTTTGTTTTGTTTTGTTTTGTTTTTTTAATGTGTCTTGTCTGGTCCCATCCCAGCCAATTAAATCAGGATTCCTCGGCTGGGATCTGACAGTGGGTATTTTTCTAAAGCTTCCCAGGTGATTTTAATGTCTAGTCAAGGTTGAAAACCTCTGATCCATCTCTCTTTTCAGGATTTCTTTACTCACCTGCCTGAATTCTCCTGTCTGCTCACTCTGCATTATCCTTATTCCATACTGATCCCCATACTTGCTACTCAAAGTAGATAGAGTCTACTTCTCTTCTATGTAGATAAAAGAAGAAGGAAGCTCAGATCAGAATAAGGCACCTTATTCCTTGCTCCTCAAAGGTGATGTCAGAGATCAGCAGCCTAGGAATTACCTGAGTGCTCATTTAAATGCATAATCTCACTCAGAATCTGCACTTTAACAAAATCCCCAGGTGATGTGAATGTACATTAGAGTTTGAAAAGCACTACTCTGATTAACATACATTAATCACGTTCATTACAGGATCATCTTGAGTACACTCCTTGATATGCCCGGTTTGGAATTGTGTGGTTCCAACCTTCACCATCACCCCCAAGATAACGACTCTATATAAAATCCTGATTCATTTAATCCTCAATGAAGTGAGGAAAGTGAGACTTCAGTTCACTTACTTTGGACACGTTATTAGGAAAGATCAACAATCCCTAGAAAAAGACACTATGTTTGGTAGAGGGTCAGTGAAAACGAGGGAAACCCTCAATGAAATGGATTCACACAATAGCAGCAATAATCAACTCAAATATACACCAATCATAAAGATGGCATAGGACCAACGTTTCATTTATACATAAGGTGGCCATGAGTCGGAGCTGACTTGACAGAAACTAACAACAGCTCTGTGACATAGGTTATTATGCCTAACTTATAGACAATAAGGTTGAAAGAAGTGACTTGTCCAAGCTAGAAACTGATGGTTGTTAAGTGCTGTCAAGTCAGTTCCGATGCATAGCGACCCTACGTACAACATAACAAAACACTGCCAGGTCCTGTGCTATCCTCACAATTGTTGTATGTGTAAGCCCATTGTTACAGCACTGAGTCAATCCATCTCTTTGAGGGTCTTTTTCTTTTTCATAATTCAAATGCATGAATTCTTCTGCAGTCTTCCATATTCATTGTCCAGCTTTCACATGCATATGAGGCAATTGATAATAACATGGGTTGGATCAGGCACACATTAATCCTCAAAGTGACATCTTTGCTCTTGAACATTTTAAAGAGGTCTTTCATAGCAGATTTGCCCAATGCCATATGCCATTTGACTTCTTAACTGTTGTTTCCATGGGTGTTGATCGTGGACTCAAGCAAAATGAAATCCTTGACAACTTCAGTCTTTTCTCCATTTATCATGATGTTGCTTATTGGTCCAGTTGTGAAGATTTTTGTTTTCTTTGTATTGAGGTGTAAATGGTAGAGTCAGGATTTGAATAAAGGCCTGTTTGATTCTGAAGTTGGCTCTCTCTACAATAAAACAGGTGTCATCGTGTGTCACACAGAAAGGGGCAGGCACAGAGTAGGAGAGACAGGTCATTTGGGTCTCAGCTCTTCTAGGTGTGACTCTTGCAGGATCCTTTCCCTGCTGATACCAAAGAAAGAACAGTTGTCTTGCTCCACAGGCAAGCTTACCATTGAATATGACCAAAAGAAGAATTAGAGTGATGTTCACAACACTGCTGAGAACTCCCCCAAGAGAGCACTGTCTGGCTTCCTCTTGGCAGTCTCCTCCTGAACATGTAGTTCATTTCCTCTGCAGCAGAGAATCTGATCTCTTGAGTATTAAAATGTATGCTTTTCTTTCGTGTTCTCTTCTCCCAAGCTAAAAAATCAACAAACCAGATGGCCCTTGCTCTGTCATGTATGGAGCATGTACAGTTTTAAATGGTTGTAAAAAACAATTTCAACTTCATTGTAAATGGAACCAAGTCTTTCTACATAGCTTGCAGCTGAGGTCAGTGTAGTCAGAATGCTAAGTGAAGCTACTTGATCTCTGACCCACGAAATCACCTCTTTCATCTTTTGAACAAGATAATCAATGCTATAGACTAAATTTAACACTAGATCCAAGCAGAGGATGTGGCAGTCCTTGAGCTTGTAAAATGCTTCATAAAAGTGGTTGCCAATGTATGTTTTAGTTAGGGTTGCCTATCTAGTCTAATAAATACCAAATGTCATGCAACACAATGCAACACGCTGCCATTGAGTCAGCTCCAACTCATAGCGACTCCTCCTTGGGTTTCCAAGGCAGTATCACTACGGAAGTAGACTACCCAACTTTTCTTCTAAGGAGTGGCTGGTGGGTTTGAACTGCCAGCCTTCTGGTTAACGGTCAAATGCCGTAGGCACTATGCCACCAGAGCTCCTCCAAATGTCACAGCCCTATCAAAATCAGTGTTTATTTATTTTTTTTTATACCACCACACCAATTGCCATCCAGTTGATTCTGATTGATGGTGACTCACATGTTGCAGGGTAGAACTGAACTGCATAAGGTTTTCATGACTGTTCAGAAGCAGATCACCAGGCCTTTCTTCTGAGGCACCTCTGGGTGGTTTTGAACCCTGGACCCCTGTTTGAGCTACCTAGGACTCTACTTCTTGTTCATATCAAGGTCCAATTCAAGTGAAGTGAGGAGGGGTGGTTCTTGCTCTGCTCCATCCAGATACCAAGCCCAGGATTCTTCTACCTTCTGCATCTGCATCTTCTTTTTAAACTTCTGTTCTAGTTTCTTCCCTCTGATATCTGTTCTTTCCTAAATACAATGTTATGTTCTATAACTACACTGTTACATATGGTAACCATTAGCTACATGTGATTATATAAATTTAAGTTAATTAAAATAAGTAACAGTAATAAGGTGCATTGGGGCCAGTTTCTCAGTCACACTAGCTACATTTCCAGTGCTCAATAGCCACATATGGTTAGTGGCTACAATCTTGGACAGTGCAGAATAGAACTTTCTAATCATTCTAGAAAGTTCTATTGACTCTAAACTTCAGAATCATCCATTGAGTTGTCTGTATCCAGCCTACAGGCAACAAAACAGAGAGAGCATGCAGGGTCTGTGAGGAAAGTTCAAGTCAGGTGTGGAAATGGTGGACATATTTCCTCCCTAATCTACTAGGAAAAACTCAAAACATTGTCCACCTTACTGCAAGAGGACTAGGAAGCATGGTCTTACCAGCCATGCAGTGCTATCTCATGCTCCAGTCCCTATATTTGTAGTAGAACTAGCTCTGTTTCTAAGGAACATTTCTTTGTTCTTGATTGAGGCTCCCAGATGTTAATTTTTGATGAAGAAAATGGGGATTAAGGTAGCAACAAGGACTGGCTCTTTGGTACAGGAAATCTTTGACAATGGTTGACCTCTTCAATTGCTGGAGGAAGCTGTATATGATATTCATCACATCAAAGGCAGACCATATGGAAAAGTGATCCTGTTTTATACTCTCAATCAGGAAGTGTTTTCTAGAAAGATCGAGATAGTAAATATTTCAGGTTTTGTAGGTCATATAGTCTTTGCTGCAATAATTCCACTCTTGAATTGTATACAAACACAGCCATAGACAATATACAAATTATATTATACATGACTGAGTTCAATAAAACTTGACAAAAACTGATGGTGGGTCAAATTTAGCCTATGGGCTATCATTTGCTGATCTCTGCTCTAAGTCAGTTGCAAAGGTCCTCATCACTTCCTAGTGAAAGCACCCTTCTCTTCGTTCCCTACAATAAATAAGGCTGGAGGAAAAAAATGGCAATACTGATATAAATACAGAGGGGAAAAAAAAAAACCATGGAAAACCTGGAAGATTACATACTAACATGTTAATAACGTTTGTGTCTCAAGCTGTAGTGGACACTGTTGGGCTCTGTCCAGATATACCTGTGCCCTCTATACAGTTTCTGTGTGTCTCTTCCCTGGTTTCTGTGAACCAATTCCTGGGAATCAATTTCCAAGAAATTCCAGTTAAATGTTTTAAACCCAAGAGCATGTGAAACAAAATTTTTTGGAGGAGAGGGGCTACATTTGCAGAAATTAAAGAACACTAGATTAATGTGATAGGGACAACTGTAACCCTTATTGGTCAGAGAACCTATGAAGCAAATGGCAATTGGCATCAGTCTTTTGGAGTGTTTGTGAGATGATACATTATACCCAAAATCTTGCTGTGCTAAGCACATTACTTGAATTAATTTAATTTCACTTAATTCTCACAACCCTGTGTGTTAGATTTTATGGTTACCCCATTCTACATATGAGGCAGCTAAGGCCCAGAGAGGTTAAATGACATTCCCTATGTCACACAGCAGACAAATGGCAGAGCTGGGATTAAAACCAAGTTTGGCTGATACACAGGCTAGGATTCTAACTGTGATGGTATATGGATACACCTTTGTTTAATGGCATTGTTTTATACCCTCAAACATTGTATTTAGGAAAGAACAGATATCAGAGGGAAGAAACTAGAACAGAAGTTTAAGAAGAAAGAAAGAAACATTATCGACTCCAGTTGGTAGTTGGTGGAATTTGTGAACGCTTGTGATACCTGGGACAGAGGTTAGAATGGAGGAGAACTATGAAGAAATCTGTGGTCTTGCAAGAGCAGGTGTTTTCAGTTTGCATCACTATTGAGATGAGGTGCAAGCATGCCCAATTTTAGCCCTTCCCTTTCATTCTTGATAAAGGGAATTTTGTCTTTAATGTCTCAGCTGTTTTTCCAGTTCCTAGATTGTTTTTAAATATCAAATCAGGATATTTAACATAGAAAAACAAGCGTGGGTAGATTGCAAGAAAGGGAGAAAGATTTTTGCTTGTTCGACATTACCCTGCACTTGCTTTGTTGTAGGAAGTCTGGGTTGTAGGCAAAGCAGAGACAGAAAGTGCTAAAAGAGCAGCCAGAGAATCTCAATAAATCTACAAATGTATTGCTGAGAAAGAGGGCCACAAAAGGTATGCAAGCTGCTCTTGGAGAGGTTTGGGGTTGAGTTGGAGAATGACAAGCTCTGGTCTAATGAGTAGGGCAAGAAAATCTAGAAGGAAAAAGGATTTTGAGAAATGTTACCATGGGCTATAAATTGGGACTTGCAGGTAAAACCCTAAATATCCACTCTATTTTTCATTGCTCAACTATGCTTCTGAAGAGGGGACTCTATGCAGAGACTGGGCCACATGGGACTTTGGGATTGATTCATTTGGGGTATATTGAGTGACTCCATTTTTAACCCCTAAACTGGTTGGAACAATCCAGGTTAGAAGCAAAAGAGAATTGCAATAGGCATAGCTGTTCAAGGGTGGAACGGGGCTCACTTGTGAGGTGGGAAATTCTCCATCTCTCCATCTTCATTCTCTATCATACTGAGGAGAAATTCATAAGCCACATAGAGAAAGGGTTTGCCCACCTGACTGACCATCAAAAGAATCAGCTTTTACGATCTCTAACCCCATGCTCCTTCTACTTCATTGAAAGTGTGAGGACCCTTTTAGACAAGGTCCCCAGAGGATTCAAAGTGGGAAAACCACAGATGCCAAGGATAGGGGACGGTGACCGCTACTGCCTCTTTCAAGGCTGACATTTTCAGCACACCTCTCCCTTTTGTGAAAGGATACATAGATAGCCAATCGAAGCACATTCTATTACAAAATGAAGCATGCCTGAAGGAGAGCAAACAAATAAGGAAGAACAGAAGGACACTATGAAGTCATGTCCTGTTTCTGTTTTCAGTTTGCATGGATTTTTAAGGAGCTCTTGTGGTGTAGCAGTAAAAGCATTTGCCTGCTAAACCATAGGTCAGAAGTTCAAACCCACCAAATACTCTGGGGAAAAAAATGCAGCAGTCTGCTTCCATAAAGCTATAAACCAAAACCAAACTCACTACCTTGGAGTCAATTTTGACTCTTAGCAACCCCCATTGGGTTTCTGAGGCTGTAAACCTTTACAGAAGTAGATTGCCCTATCTTCTTTTCAAGGAGCAGCTGGTAGGTTTGAACTGTTGACCTTCTGGTTAGTATAAAAATGCTTTATCCGTTATGCCACTGTAAAGCCATAGGACCTTAGAAACCCTATGGGGCAGTTCTACTCATTTCAAAAGGGTCACAATGAGTCAGAATTGACTCAATGGCAGTGGGTGGGATGATATTTTAGACACATTAAACTAGTTCACCCATTTATTTTTAGAGCCCTTTTTTTTAATGTCTGTGGGATGCCACACTTTTTCTAAAATTTACTAAGAATTCTGGTAACCCCTGTATTGAGAAAAGAGAGTCAAGAAAGAGACAGATGAGGTTCTCATGTCTGCCTCAAAATTTCTTCTAGGATCTAAGTAATTAAGGCTGAGAGTTATTTCTGGAAAATGGCGAATACATAAAATTTATGTAAATACAGTCCTATCTGAATAGCTTTAAGGGTGCTCTCTGTGCAAAAAGAAAAGGTAGAGGAACCTTTCTGTAAACTGAATACGTATCAAGGATTACATGTTTTATGTTTTCCCCTGATTTCAAAAGGAACACATTTATTGTAGAAACACATGGAACATTTAGAAAAGCAAGAAAAATTAAAAATATGTAAAATTCTATCACTGAGAAATTTCTATTTGAACTATTTTAGAGTGTACCCATACATAAGTCTATACACATAACATCCGTGCATACACTTTTATTTGGATATAGATCCATAAGTAAAAGATAAACTGCACTTTAAAAATTGGGATCAAACTGTATATACCTCTTTGTAACTGGTTTTCTTTTTCTTTTTTTTTTTAATTTCATCTCTCAAGTATTTTCTCACATTCACAGATATTTCTCACAGCACAGGTTTCAAAGGCTGCATAGAATGCTATAATATTAAACCCTATTCTGGGGTATCTAGATCGTTTGCAGTTTTTGATATTATAAATAATGCTACATGGCCATATCTGTTTGTTTTTTTCTTAAATCAAGACATACAGATACACAGTCATACAAGATGCCAAATAAAATGGTGACTTTGCTAAACATGATCTGATATTTTATGCATTCTGAAATACTCAACCTATAGTTTGGGAGCTGGTTAATTGTGGGTGAGATGTGTAAACATACAGTATTCCACCTGGGGCTGGGTGGGGGCTGATGACCTGCTGGCTCAGCCTTCCTGGGATTTATGAGATCAGAATATGCCCCTCAGGGGTGCTGATACCCTGCTGTGCCCTCTGGCTCCCAGACTCAATAAACTTACTCTCAGTCCCTCCAATTGCCTCCTTATAATTAATTATCGGTCAATTCAACTCATAGCAACCCCTCCTCCCGTTTCTAAAGTGGTATCTCTATGGAAGTAGATTGTCCAGCCTTCCTTCCGAGGAGTGGCTGGTGGGTTTGAACCACCAGCCTTCTGGTTAGCAGTCTAATGCTTTAGGTACTATGCCACCAGAGCTCCTAATCAAGGGATAGGAGGGAAAAATAAACTGTATGACTTACTATCCCTGCTTCATAGAAATTCCATTAGAAGAAACACATTTTTCTTTCCTTAATACGCCTTCTCCCTTTTTATACTAGGCTAGTCAAACTCAGGAGAGCTAGCAGCTTGAATGACAGAGATGGGACTTCTAATCCAGGCTCTAGGACTCAGGAGCTAAGTAATCTTTGGCATCACCTTAAAGCCTTTGGACCTTAGTGTCTTCATTGACAGAGGGATCATAATACCTGTGACAAAACAGTCCTACCTTTCAGAGGATTTTGAGATGACAGATGTGGAAAGCACCTAGCACAGTGCCTGGTATGTAATAGGTATTGTTGCTGCTGTTGTTAGTTACCATCACGTTGGATCAGACCCAGGATGCACAACAGAACTAAACACTGCCCGGTCCTGCACCATCTTCATGATTGCTAGCCTACGTGAGTTCATTGTTACTCCAACCCAGGGGGCTTGTCTTCTAGCACTAAACAAACAAACAGACAAACAAAAAAAACATTGCCATTGAGTAATTCTGACTCATAGAGATCCTATAGGACAGAGTAGAACTGACCTACAGGGTTTCCAATGCTGTATCTTTAGGGAAACAGACTGCCATATCTTGCTCACACAGAGCTGCTCATAGGTTGGAAATGCCAACTTTTCAGTTAGTAGTGGAGTACTTAACCACTGTACCACTAGAGCTCGTTCCTCCAGCATGAGGTCAGTTCATACTCTGTTGTGATCCACAGGGTTTCCGTGGCTAATTTTTGGAAGTACATCACCAGGCTTTTCTTCCTAGTCTGTCTTAGTCTGAAAGCTCTGTTGACACCTGTCTACCTTGGGTGATTCTGCTGATATTTTAAATACCAGCTTCTCAGAATCATAGCAACATACAAGCCACCATAGTAAGATAAACTGGCAGATGAGTGGTGGCCGTAACAGGCACTAGATGACTTGTATTAGCTGGTGGCCTGTTACACGCACATCTCCATTTGTTCATATACTTTGAGTCTTGGAAAACCATAGAAGTTTTAAAAAGAGAACTACATGTTCAGAACTTTTGCTTTAAGACAGACGTGCTTTGCTTAGCCCACACAGTGCTTTTCAAAACTTTCAATTAATTGTCAATATTTTTAAAATAGAAGGTTCTACACAAATTCTGGGTTTCTGGCTTTTTAAAAATCAGAAGCAGCACTGGAGCCCATCCTCCCACGGCCATAGAACAGCCACTAAGAAGCTGCTTAGCTCTCAGGTTCACTGTGATCCCTAGGCACTGGACTTACCTGTGCTACCAGGTAGGCCTTAATTTTGTAACCCACGCTTTAATGTATAAAATAACTCGAATATATATATATATATATATATATATATATATACATATATACACATATACATACAAAAGACCTCTTTAAAGTGCTAAAGAACAAAGATGTCACTATGAAGACTATGGTGCACCTAACAATATACATACATAGAATATACGTGTATGCGTTTGTATATGTGTGTATATATATACATATATATGCATGTCTCAAGTCACATGTTTCTTGACTCCATGAGCTCTTCTGCATTTTTTAGCACCTTTTCTTACTTTGACAATGGACACATGCCTTTGGTGTCTGATTCAATAAAACTAAATTCTAAAAACCCTATCACCTCTTACAAAAACAACAGAACAGTTGCCATCTAGTTGACCCTGACTTATGGTAATCTTGTGTGTGCCGGAGTAGATAGAACTGTGCTCCACAGGGTTTTCAATGGCTGGTTTTTCAGATACAGATCACCAGGCCTTTCTTCTGAAGTGCCTCTTGGTAGATTCTAACTGCCAACCTTTCAGTTATCAACCAAGTGCCCAACTGTGTGTTCTATGAAGGGACTCCTACCACCGTATACATTCTAGAAATGTGGATAAAATGACAATTCCCCTAATCTGACCTCCTATTTTACGCATGAAGTCATACAGCTAGTTTATGGCCATGTATTTTCACTTTGGAAGAGGCCTTAGAAATTATCTTATCTTTGTAAAACCCTTGCTATTGGTAGAAAGCTTAGAGAGTGAGCTTGGAGATTTAGGAATGGTTTTTGTTATCTGATTCAATTTTTACAAAAGAAATGCAAATACCACACACACACATACAACATCCAAACATTTAACTAGTTATTTTCTTCTTTTTCCCAAGTATCTCTAAGTATCTCTGAAATGCTCCCAAGGTATTTCTAAAACAAGTTTACCTCTCCCCAGCCCTGTTACCCTCTGTGTTGTATCAGTTGCTAGGTAACTGAAGAAGATTTATACATATCTATTGTTAATATGGAAGACAGTTTTCAGCTGAGCCATAAATAGTATGGGAGGCAGACACCACACAGGCATCAGAGAAACTCATCTCGCCTTCCCTGAGATGGGGCATTCCAGGGCATATCTAAAGATCCAAAGCACTCTGATAAGAAAGGATGTCATTGTTAGGTGCCATCAAGTAGATTTTTGACTCATATGATGCTGGTGAATTCCCAGATGTCTACACAAACAGTTCGGCATATTTGAGAAATTTGGGCCCATCTCCAGTGCCCACTGGTGCCAAGTGCATTAGAAGTTTTATTCAATAAGCATCACTTGCCCTCTTAGTTTGCCTGCATAAAATGTGATATTGTGTGTCTCTCTCCCATCCATCGCAGCAGCACCAGAATCTTGTCTTGGAATGGAATCTTTGTATCCCAGAAGCACCTGCAAAATGATTTCTCAAGCCAGTGATTTCATTCCCTTCTTAAAGGCTCTTGTGAAGCAAAAGTACCATTCATATGAGTTTGGACCATATGTGTAGATTTTATTGCCATTGCCAGGGTAAATGATAAGGGACCCATTTTATATCATGGGACCCCAAACCAAAGTTTTATAGAGTGGCAATAATCATAATGACCCTTCACATTTGGGAAGCAGTTCGCATTTTATTTCCCATCATCTGAATCTCACTGCCACCCCTTGTTCATTCATACCATTGTCACATCCCAGATTTCAACAGCCAGCCAAGTGGTAGTTCACCCTGGCCTCTTCCTAATTCCTCTTCTGTACAGGCTCCAGAGAGTTTGTCCCAAAATGGAAAGCTGAACATGTCACACTTCTGCTTAAAACCTGCCACTAAAGTTTCATTATTTACAGGATCTAAGCTCATGTTCCTTAATATGGAGGATGAGGACTTCCATGATCTAGTCCTGCCTATCTCTTCAGCCTCATCTTCCATTCTTCTCACCCTACATATTGCATCCCTGCAGTATTGTCTTTTGTGTAATCCTGCATACCATTGTCTTTGTTCATACTGTTTCCTCCTCCAGGAAGCGTCTCTGACTCCTCCTCCCCACCGCACCCCTGTTGGGTTAGATGTCCCTCCTCTGGGTTCCCATAGTGCTCCATGCAGTTCCATCAGTGCATTTATAACTCAAACTCACTGCCAGTGAGTTGATCTGACTCATAGTGACCCTTTTTGGGTTTCTGAGGCGATATCTCTGTGGAAGTAGATTGCCTGTTTATCTGGTCATCTATCTCCCTCACTAAGTGTGTGAGTTTCTCAAAGGAAGCACATATACATATACATGTGCGTGTATATGTATTTGTGTATGTATATTTATGTGTGTATAGGTCCATATGGGAGCTCTGGGAGCATAGTGTCTAAGCATTTGACTGTTAACCAGAAGGCTGGCAGTTCAAACCCACCAGCCACTCCTCAGAAGGAAGGTTGGGCAATCTACTTCCATAGAAATACCGCCTCGGAAACTCAAGGAGGGGTTGCTGGAGTCAAATTGACTCAACGGCAGTGAGCTTGGTTTTTCTTTTTTGTAGGCACATATATGTACGTATCCATGTGTGTGGATATATATATATATATATATATCCACGCACATACATATATATATGGTCCCTGGGTGGTTTGCAATCAACTCGTAACCAAAAAGTTGGCAGTGAGAGCCCACCCAGCAGTACCAGGAAAGAAAGACCTGGCAATCTGTTACCATAAAAATTACAAACAAGAAAGTTCTACTTTGTAACACATGGAGTCACATGAGTGAGAATCAACTCAATGGTAACAGGTTTTTTTAAAAAAATTATGTACACATATATGTATATATAGGAGCGCTGGTAGCATAGTGCCTAAGGCACTTGACTACTAAAAAGAAGGCTGGCGGTTCACACGCACCACCCACTCCTCAGAAGGAAGGTTGGGCAATCTACTTCCATAGTGATATCGCCTTGGAAACCCAAGGAGGGGTTGCTATGAGTTGGATCCGACTGGACAGCAGTGAGTTTGGTTTTTGGTATGTGTATATATATACATATGTTATTTTTGTTGTTGGGTGCCAACTGATCCAGACTCAGATCAATCCCCTGTGACAGAGTAAAAAACTAAACTCACTGCTGTTGAGTCAATTTCTGTCACAGAGTAGTATAGGGTTTCTTGGTTGTAATCTTTACAGAAGCTTATTGCCAGGTCTTTCTCTGGTGGAGCTTCTAGGTGGGTTCTAACTTCTAACTTTTCAGTTAGGAGCTGAGTGCTTACTTATATATACACATATATGCTTATATAAGGAGCTTTGGTGGTGTAGTGGTTAAGGCATTTGGCTACTAACCAAAAGGTCAGTGGTTTAGTCCCCCCAGCCACTCTGCAGAAGAAAGATGAGGCAGTCTGCTTCTGTGAAGATTTACAGCCTTGGAAACCCAATGGGGGTCACTATGAGTCAGAATCGACTTGATGACAGAGTTCGTTTATTTTGTTGTGGTTGTTTTGTTTCTTCATTGAATGGACAGTATTTCTGCTTGCATACTTCCAGGGATGGGGCACTCACTGTCTCCCCAGCAGTCATTGCCATGGTTGGCCCACTGTCCTGTGAGATAGCTCTTTCTTGGGTCATGCTGAAATCCATTTCCCCACGATCCATCTGGGTCTGGTTCTACTTTTGTCTTCTACTGTGAGAGTAGAAACCTTGGACTTCCCGTTTAGGAAGTGAATCACACTCGGGATGCTCTTGCCTTTCTCAGTCACCACTGAAAATGTGAAAATAACCAGATTCCCAGCCTGAAATATAAGTACTTGCTACACATTATATACTCCAAACCTCCCTGAAACACAAGTTAAATAACGTGCCCGAGATCACACAGCTAGAAAGTCACAGATCAGGCCTAGACCCCAAGGGGTCTAACTCCAAGTTCATGGACTTAACCACCTTATAATGCTCTTGCCTGCCTGAGCCCTTCAGCTATTTGACAGTGAAAAGCTAAGCAGATTAAAGGCACGTAATTCTCCCTCTCTCTCTCTCTCTTTTCCATCCTCTAATACCAGCTTTCTGGGGACCTAGCAGATCCGTCTCCTCTGAAGATTATTATTTTTTTTAAATTAGTTTCCTTCTCATCCTCCCTCCCTCCAAGGCCCATGTGAGGAAGAAAGATCGCTGGGTGCTGGCTTCGCATATGCCATGTTATTCACAGAGTGCTACACCAAGATGAGCCAACTCATTAGTTTCAAAGCCTCAAATTAATCGTACATTACTGTTCCTGGAGGTGAAAGGTCATTTTTTATCTTCTTAGCTTGATCCACCACCCAGGAGGAAATTGAATCTTTGTGCAGACAAGAACCCCTCTTCTTATCAAACCAGCTGCTGGAGCTTCCCTTCTTGGTTGTGAATAAAATTGTACACAGAGAGCTAGGATTGTTTTAAAAAACCCAGAATTGATTTCTTTAAAGTAGGAAAATTTTATAAATCAGGTGAAAGAGAAAAAATTAGGAGGCTGGTACCTAGTTTGCTGGTTAAAAAAGAAAGAAAGAAAGAAAACCTATAGGTTGAAGCAAATTATTATTGCCACATCCTCCAACTATGGCTTCCCTCTGGGGCCTCCATTGGCAGAACCCAACAGGCCATCCCACTACCCGTCTGTCAGTTTGTTGTACTGTGGTGGCTTGCCTGTTGCTGTGATGCTGCAAGCTAAGCCACTGGTATTTCAAATACCAGCAAGGTCACTCATGGTGGACAGGCTTCAGTGGAGCTTCCAGACTTAAGGCAGACTAAGAAGAAAGGCCTGGTGATCTACTTCTGAAAAATAGCCAATGAGAACAGTAGGGATCACAACAGAATATTATCCAATCTAGTGCTGGAAGATGAGCCCCCTAGGTTGGAATGCACTATACAATGGCCTCAACAGTGCCCTCAAAATACTAAAGATCAAGAAGGTCCTGACAACGTTTTGTTATGCTGTACATGGAGTTGTCATGAGTTGACATCTAACCTGCCATGTTAGTCAGCAACTAACAGCAAGAAGGCATCAACTACCTGGAGAAATACAGTTTGCAGTCCCAGCCAAGCATCACAGAAGAGTAGTGGGTTTAGGGCTGAGAGGAAATAGCTGAATAACCAGCTCTAGTAATCATACCAATATCAAGTAGATTCATTTCCTAGCACTGCCATAATAATGCACCACAAGCTTGGTAGCTCAAAACAATAGAAATTTATTTTCTTATAGTTCTGGAGGACATAAAGCTAAATAAAAGGCGTTGGCCGGGTCATACTCTCCCTGAAGATTCTAGGAGAAGATCCTTTCTTGCCTTTTTCTACTTTTGGTGTCCCTCCTCCCCTCAAGGCATTTCTTGGTCTATGGTAGCATCACTACAATCTCTGCACCCATCTTCATATGGCTGTGTCCCTTCTGTGTCTGTCTGTCTCTATGTTTCTTCTTCTAAGGACACCAGGTGGATTAGGACCCACCCTAGTCTACTATGACTTCATGTTAACTAATTACATGTACTAAGATACTATTTCCAAATTAGGTCACATTCACAGGTACCAAACATTAGGACTAGAACATATCTCTCTGGACACACAAATCAACCCATAACACCAAAGATACATGCTAATAGCTATTAGGCTGGTGTGTGGATTCCAGCTGGATAGAAGAGGTCCATGTTCATAGAAGGTCCCAAGCTTGATCTCAATAACCTCCCAAATCATGTCAGGAACCACCCTACAGAGTCAGGCATGGTTCCCAGGTTGGGCTGCCCCAGTTAGATCAAAATTCCTCCTGGGTAGCCCTGGCCAGATCAAAGCTGCATTGAGGAGGGGAAGAAAGTGGCATTGAACTATGGCTGCTTGTGTTCACAGTAGCTATTGTCTCACCCTAACGGTGTAATCAGAGTGAACACATTGGCCACTGTTTGCTTTCCCCACCTGGGCCTTCTCCCAACGTTTTCTCCCAGCTCCACAGGGAGATGGAGCGTTTAAAGGCAAATGAAGGAGGGGGAAGGGCAAGAGTGATGTGTCCCCCTGGGGAGCAGAGGCAGTACAGCCTTGTGCTTACATCTCTACATACTTCTCCAAGACAGAGGCCCCGGACAAAGTACAGCTTCCAGTGCAGGCTTGGGATATGATCCTGTCAGAATGAGGCTGAAACTTGTCATTGCCCCCGGGGTAACACCCATCAAAAATGCCTTACTAATATCTTGGAGCCAAGTCATATTCTTTAAAGACAGCAGCTACTAAACAGAACAGGGGGAAAGGTCAAGGAAGAATGGTGGGATTTAGAGGAAAAAAGCAAAATATAGTCACCACAGTTTTTAATTTAGCTTAATTTAAAATTATATTCAGCAGGAAGTTCAATGACCTCATGAAACCCCATGGGCAATGTGGTTACATTTATTACAAGTCATGCTTTCAATTCAGACCTTTTCTGTCTCAAGTCAGAAGCACAGCAGTACCAACTCCACTGTAGATTAAAGCCCCATGAGGCCAATTGAAGATCAGGGCTGGTAAGAAAGAATTGCTCTAAATCGGGTCCAGGTGTCAAGCCAGCAACCATCAGCCACTATGTCCCTCCTCCACACTAAGCTGTAGAGAAGGAGGTCCAGTTGCCAAGCGGTAGCCTGCCAGCTGGCCCAAGGGATGAGGCCTTTTTTAATTTGCAAGGAGCACCAACTTCTGTGTATTGGGCCTCCCTACTTGGTCAGCTGGTGATTGGTTTTTAACTCCAGTTGAGTTCCATCCTATTACCATATACAAAAAAAGCTCTGGTACAGCAAATGTCAAACACTCAGCTACTAACCAAAAGGTTGGAGATTTGAACTCACCTCGTGGTTCCATGGAAAAAAGAACCAGTGATCTCCTTCCATAAAAATTACAGTCTAGGCAACCCTACAGAGCAGTTCTACTGTGGTCATTATGAGTCTGAATCAACACAATGGCACCCAGAAGCAGCAACCATGTATAGTTGTAGACACAAGCAAGGCTAGTTCCTGGCTTAATATGGAGCTATGGAACACTGGTTTCTACATCTCCTTCAAAGATGGTGCAAAGAGAATCCATCATTCAGCTTGCTTGGCATCCTTCATACCATCTTCTTGTCACAGTCCTGTGATTTTCCTCTGGGGAGCTATCTCTTCAGCCTACTTTCAGCCAAGTAGGTCAGCCCATAGGAGTAGATCTGAGTCTGACCAACCAAAACCAATCTCAGATTTTTTTTTTTTTTTTAAACTATTAGGAGCTCTGGTGGCATATTGCCTAAGGCATTTGACTGCTAACCAGAAGGCTGGAGGTTCAAACCCACCAGCCACTCCTCAGTAGGAAGGTTGAGTAATCTACTTCCATAGTGATGCCACCTTGGAAGCCCAAGAAGAGGTCGCTATAAGTCAGATCTGACTCAACGGCAGTGAGTTTGGTTTGGTTTGGGATTTATTAGGAAGAAACAGATCTCTTTCTGGGGTGGTTGTTGGGAGAACAGTCTGTGCATCACTCAGTTATGGTCACAACATGCTGCATGATAAACCACCTCATGGCTCAGTGATATTTAACACTTAGCATTTATTATAACAGGTCTGTGTGTTAGCTGGTGTGCTTCTGCTTCTGACTGCAAGTGTGTGATCAAGCGGAGGCCACTCTGCTCTAAATGTATCTCGTTTCTCTGGAGCCACTAGGCTGTCGTTGTGGTGTGCTGTCGAGTTGATTCTGATTCATAGCAGCCCTACAGGACAGAGTAGAACTCCCCCATAGGACAGTAATTTTTCTGGGAGCAGACTGCCAGGTCTTTCTTCCACAGAAGCCACTGGTAGGTTAGAACTACTTACCTTTCAGTTAGCAGCCAAGCACTTACCCACTGTGCCACCAGGTCTCCTCAGCCACAATAGTGATTCACAAAGTAGATTCATTTTACTCACAACAGTTCATGCACATTTGATTTCATGGCTGTGATTACAATCCCCAACCATAAAAACTTTCCTCCCCTCACCTTCCTGTGACCCCTTACCTGTGCCCTTCTTATCTATGCATTCTTGTCCATCCAGCTTTCCCTCTATGTGAATGCTGCCCCTCGTGGTTGATTGATCTAAGGGGTGCATCTCCCTGGGGTAGGTTTTCTGCTTGTAGGTCTTTCTACTATTGGACTAAGAGCCAATCCACAGAAGTGAGTCCATTTCAGGACCCAAGGATAACCTGGAGCCATAGTCTAAGAGGTTCCACCAGTCTCTATCCAACCAGCAATTCTGGTCATTTTTGTATTTTTGAAGTTTGTTCTACATTTTTCCTCCCACTTCATCCAGGATCTCCAACTTTGATACCTTTCTGAGTGGTTGGCATTGGTAGCTGGGCACTATCTAGTTTTTCTGGTCTCAGGGTTGTGAAGGCTGAGGTCCCTCTGGTCCAACTTGTCTTTGGAATAATTGTTTCTAGATGACTTTGATTTTCTTCACTCTTCTTTTATTCAGATGAAAGGAGACCAATACCCGCATCTTAGGTGGCCACTTGAAAGCTTTTAAGACCCCAGTCACTATTCACTAAAGTAGGATATAGAGCAAGATTTTTATGTACTATGTTGTGCCAATTGAGCGTGATATCCCCCAAGACTATGGTCCCAAGCCCACAGGCCTGGTGATTCTCTCCCTCAATGTGTTCGGTTGTTTCTGAGAAGCTACTCCAACCTTGTCCTCTGTTAATTCTGTAATGTATGTTGATAATTTTGTAGCACAAGTGCATACGTAAGACTATCTTCAGCCAGATTTATCCTTGGTCTTGGGTATAGTCCTGTTCACCTACCCCACCTGATCTTCTCACCTATGTATTTACCCATAGCCTAGTGTTTGGTGTCAGTGGTAATGCAGGATTGTACATGTAATAGTATTTGCCTCTGTTGTCTATATTTTTGGGCACATTTCTGTGTCCTCCCTTTCCCTACTGTTACTGTGCTGGTCAAAGACTCTTTCTACACCACCCCTCCCCTCACCCAAATCAACACGTGTCCCCCAACTAGTCCAAAATTTTCCCTGCCCTTTTTTCCCCTCTCTAGTAACCAACAAACTAAATTTCCTTTCCTGTGTAAACCTTTCCTTGACTTTTTATAATAAAACAAAAACTCATAAAATATTCGTCCATCTGTGATTGATTTATTTTATTCAGCATGATGTCCTCCAAGTTCATCCATGTTATGAGGTAATTCATGAATTCTTAATTATTCTTTTATATTGCATAGTATTCCATTGTGTGACTGTGCCATAGTTTGGTTACCCATTCATCTGTTGATAGGCATTTAGGTTGTTTCCTTCTCTTTGCTATACTGAATTGTGCTGCAATGAACATGGGCGGCATATGTCTGTTCACGTCCTGTCTCTTACCTATTTAGGATATATTCCTAGTAATGGAATTGCTGGATCAAATGGTATTTCTGTTTTCAATTTTTTAAGGAAACACCATACTGTTTTCCACAGGGGCTATACCATTTTACAGTCCCACCAGCAGTGTATGAGAGTTCCAGTTCCTCCACAACCTCGCCAGCATTAGTTATTTTCTGTCTTGTTGAACTTTTCTATTATTGCTGGGGTGAGATGATATCTCATTGTTGTTTTGATTTGCATCTCTCTAATAGATAATGATTGTAAGCATTTTAACATGGAATGCCTCTTAAGACCTAGGCTTAGAATTGGCACATTGTCATTTCCAACCATATTCCATTGACCAACAAAGATCACATGGCCACAACCAACATCATTGGGATGACAAATGCACTCCCACTTCTAGCAGCAGAAACCTCAGTCACCAGTGGTGGGCATGCAGGCAGGTGAGGTAAAGAACTGGGAACCATCACACAGTCAACCATGCAGTGTGAGCTAGCCACATTTGCTAGTGACCACTTTGCCAACTGATGGGAAGAGTCTGCCTGAATGAAGCAAACAGAGAGGAAAGGAGAAGCAAGAGATGGACAGAGAGTGAGATTTGATAATATTGTTCAAGTCTCTAAATCCTGCCATGTCCTAGACTTTTCAATTATATAATTGTTTAAATCCATTTCAATTGGGTTTCTGTCATTTGCTACAAAAAGACACCAACTGATGTGTATCATTAGGAAACAGGGAAGTCCATGGTGTCAAGTCTAAGGGTGTGTGATGGGATTCAAAGGGAAGGCAAGATAAACCAAGTGGTTCTGGAGGCTGAGCCTAGAAGGCTGCCAGAGGCAACTGGGGCTATGGAGCTTTTTACAGGGTGTCCTCAGAAAGCCAGTAAGTGTGGAGGGATCATTAAAGGACACTGTGTCATTTGAATATGCTGGATCAAAGGAATATAATCCAGTATCAGTTGCTGCTGATTCGATCCTGACTCATGGAGACTCCATGTGTGTTGCAGTAGAATTATGTTCCATAGTGTTTTCAATGGCTTATTTTACAGAAGTGGATCACCAGGCCTTTCTTCTGAGGCTTCCCTGAATGGACTAAAACCTTCAACTTAGCAGATGAGCATGTTAATGTTTTGCTCTGCCCAGGGACTCCTAAATGAATATGAAGGCTCTTGTTTCTCCAGCTTCTGACAGATGAACACCTGAGTGGCCCATACCAAAGGTAGCCACACTGTCTAACTCCAAAGTAAGAACATAGTTCTAGAAAAGTGCCACAAGGCCTTTTATTGCTCTGGTGGTGTAGTGTCTAAGGCATTTGCCTGCTAACCAGAAGGCTGGTGGTTCAAACCCACCAGCCACTCGTTGGAAGGAAAAGGAAAGTTGGGCAATCTACTTCCATAGATATACCACCTCAGAAACCCAAGGAGGGGTCATTATGAGTCAAAATTGACTCGATGGCAATGAGTTTCTTTTTTTTTTTTTTAAGACTGTAGGTACTAGAAAAAGTCCTTGACCTTGAGATCCTAAGTACCAACAAAAGATGACAGAAGAGCAAATGGAACCTTTGGCCTAAAGGAAGGATCCCCAACCTTTATATTTGAATAGCCTCAGCAACAACAATAAGAAGCTTTGGTGGCACGATGGCCAAGCACTCCTGATAACGTAAAGGTTGGCAACTTGAACCCACCAGCAGCTCTAAGGGACTAAAGGCCTAGCATCTGCTCCCCAAAAGATTACAGCCTAGGAAAACCTATGGGGCAGTTCTATTCCATCATTCAGGGTTGCTATGAGTTGGAATCAACTGACGGTACCCAACAACAATAAGAACAAACAACAATAAGTACATTAATTGTCATTTATTGAGAAGAAACTATGCGCCAGGAACCAAGTTAAAGACATAAAATATATGATGTCATCTAATTCTATCAATAAACCTGAGACGTAAGGATTTTATCTCCATTTTACAAATGAGAAAAGTGAATTATGGAGGTTACACCCCAGCCTAAGGCACGTGCTAATGAGACTGAACCCTGGTCCTGCCCTAAAGCCCTTTCAGTGAACCACCAGGCCCTGGGCCTCACTAATGGTGACTCTTTCTTCTTTTTGACCTCAGAGGCTGGCAGAGACCTCTTAATTAGTACTTCCTTCCCTTGCCCTTTTTATAGCCTCCTGTTCTTTGAAATTTGGGCCCAACATCAGACTAGAGAGAAAAATACCCTCTGTGTCAAAACTTTTCTAGAGTCTTAATATAGAAGGCAGCTGTAGTTTCTCCCGCCCTCTTTCAGTCTCCCTTCTTTCAATAAGGGCACCCAATTTTCCACGGAGACTCATCTTTTTCCAACCTCCAGTCCAGGTGATTTAGGTGAGACTGGCATCCCCAGAGCTTTTCCTATGCCTGCCCCAACCGCAGTTGTGAGCATCTGAGCTAGTGCTGCCCATAAGGGCAGTCCATGCCCTTAGAGAGGTACCCAGCATGGTGAGGCCAGGGTCTTCTAGCTGTGTGGCCTTGGACCCCTTACTTAAGCATTTCTATGCCTTCATTTCCCCAAGTGTAAAATGGGGGTGATAAAAATAACCACAGTTTTTTTGACACAATTCAATCCATAATACTAATGAACAGATCTCAATGCTATGTTGTTGTTGTTGTGTGCCCTCGAGTCGGACCCGACTCACAGCAACCCCTCCTTGGGTTTCCGAGGCAGTATCACTACGGAAGTAGATTGTCCCATCTTCCTTCCAAGGAGTGGCTGGTGGGTTTGAACTGCCAACCTTCTGGTTAGCAGTCAAGTGCCTTAAGCACTGTACTACCAGAGACCAAACTCAGTGCCATCAAGTTGATTCTGACTCATAGCAATCCCCAGTGGGTTTTCAAGGCTGTAAATCCTTCTGGAACCAGACTAACTCATCTCTCCCCAATGGAGTGGCTAGTGGGTTCAAATCACTGACCTTTTGGTTAGCAGCCAAGTGCCTTAGCCACTACACCACCAGAGCTCCTTGTTATAAGCTGTGGTACTATTAAATCTCCTCTGACATCCATTTTTGTCTTTTCTTTCTTTCTTCCCTGTCTTTTTAATGACCTTTTGCTTTCTTCATGCATGATGTTCTTAATGTCATCCCACAACTCATCTGGTCTTTGGTTATTAGTGTTCAATGAAATTGCTCTTGAACAGAGAGTAGCTAATGCCAATGGAAGAAATGATGAAATAAAAGAGCTGAACAGAATATGGCAAAGGGCAACTAGAAAAGGCAAAGTAAAGTATTATACTGAAATGTGCATCTGGAATTAGAAAATACTTGGCATTTCTCAAACTGAAAGAACTGAAGAAAAAATTGATACCTCGAGTTGCAATACTGAAGGAAATTCTATGTGCAAAATAATGAATGATGCAAGAAGCATCAAAAGAAGATGGAAGGAGTACACAGAATCACGACAACAAAAAGAAATTAGTTGGCAATCAACCATTTCAGGAGGTAGCATGTGATCAAGAAACAATGGTACGGAAGGAAGAAGTCCAAGTTGCACTGAAGGAACTGGTGAAATTCAAGTCTCCAGGAACTGAAAGAATACCCATGGAGATGTTTCAATAAATGGATGCAGCACTAGAGGCACTCACTTGCTTATACCAAGAAATTTGGAAGACAGCTACCTGGTCAACTGACTAGAAGAGATCCATATTTGTGCCCATTCCAAAGATTGACAATCCAACAGAATGTGGAAATTATTGAAACATATCATTAATACCACACTTAAGTAAAATTTTGCTGAAAATAATGAAAAAATGGTTGCAGTGTTACATCAACAAGAACTGCCAGAAATTCAAGCTGGATTCAGAAGAGGGCATGGAATGAAGGATAGCATTGCTGATTTCAGATGGATGGTGGTTGAAAGCAGCAAATACCAGAACGATGTTTACATATGTTTTATTGACTATGCAAAGGCATTCAACTGTGTGGATCATAACAAGTTATGGAACACATTGCAAAGAATGAGCATTCTACAGCACTTAAAAGTGTTCATTAAGAACCTGTACAGAGACCAAGAGGCAGTTGTTCAAACAGAACATGTACATACTGGATGGTTTGAAATTAGAAAAGGTGTTCATCAGGGTTGTATACTTTCACCATATTACTCATTCTGTGTGCTGAGCAAATAATTCTAGAATTATTTGCTAATTCTAGACTATAAAAAGAGTAATGCAGTATCAGGTTTGGAGGAAGACTCACTGACAACCGCAATATGCAGATGACACAACTTTGCTTGCTGAAAGTGGAGAAGATTTGAAGCACTTACTGACGGAGATCAAAGACTGCAGCATTCAATATAGAATACACCACCACATAAAGAAAACAAAAATCCTTACAAATGGATCATTAAGCAACATCCTGATAAATGGAGAAAAGACTGAAGTTGTCAGGGATTTCATTTTACTTAGATTCACAGTCAACACCCATGGAAGCAGCAGTCAAGAAATCAGATGATGTATTGCACTGGGAAAATCTGCTGCAAAAGACATCTTTAAAGTATTAAAGAGTAAAAATGTCACTTTGAAGACTAAGGTGTACCTGACCTAAGCCATGGAATTTTTAAAAGCCTCATATACTTGTGAAAACTACACAATGAATAAAGAAGACTGAAGAGTGGATGCGTTTGCATCATGGTGCTAGCAAACAATGCTGAAAATACCATGGACTGCCATAAGAATGAACAAATTTGTCCTGGAAGAAGTAAAGCCAGAATTCTCCTTAGAAACGAGAATCATCAGACTTCATCTCTCAGACTTTTGGTAATGTTGTCAGAAGGGACCGGTCTCTGGAGAAGGACATCATGCTTGCTAAAGCTAAACATCAGTGAAAAAGAGAAAGACCCTCAATGAGATGGACTGACACAGTGGCTGCGATGACAGGCTAAAGCACATCAGGTATTGAGAGGATGGCACAAGACAGACCAGCGTTTTGTTCTGTTGTGTGTAGGGTCGCTATGAGTCAGAGCCGAATCAATGGTAGCTAACAACAACCCTACTTAAATATTATTGTTTCATGATTTGTTTAAAAAAAAAATTTTTGATGTTATTTTTAGAAAAATAATACTTACAAATGGAACATATGTATATGTATGAATATATAGAAAGACTACAAAATCATTATTTTTTTCAGTTTTTGAAAAATAATTATGTATTTGATTAAAACTGTAAAAAGAATAAAATCATATAGTCTAATGACCAAATAAGCCTCCTACCATTCCTCACCATGAGTCTCTCGATTTCCATCCTTAGAAAAACTCTGTGACAGGTTTCTGCTGTCCAGAAACATTTCAGCCTCCCAAGTTCCAAGGCATATACAGATTCCTTTTAAAAATTTTATATCAATGCTGGCACACTATTCAGTCTGTACTGTATTATGACTTTTTAATTTTTAGATACAAATAATTTTTTTCAAATACAGAGAAGACAAGATTTGTTATACAAGTATACAAATTGTACTTAGAAACTGTAAAGAAATTGCAAATAAGAGATCAGATTTGATTATATAAAAAATTATTCATGACAGGGGAAGCAATGCAGAATTTTAAAAAATCAGCAAAACATTTGCAGCCAATCAATGTTTTGTTTTTCTTTTTTTAACAATTTATCTTGAGAATTATTCTTTGACATTTCTGTTTTGTTCTTTGTAATGGGTATTGTATTCTTTTTTATGGGTGTGACATAAAAAAGTTCACTGGAATTAAAAAGAAAAAAAAAAAAGAATCACCCCAATTGTGTACAGCTGTTGAAGAAGAGTAAAGATAATGCATGTCAAGAGCACTTCATACATTCTCAACAAGAGGTAGCTGTGGTCATCATTGGTCCAGGCCTGGGCACACAATGAGGCCAGACCAATGGGAATCTATGCCAAGATTCTGTTCGAACTAATAAGAATCCAAGAGTCCCTGGGTGGTGCAAATGGTTAACACTCTCAGCTGCTAACCAAAGGTTGGTGGTTCAAGTCCACTCAGAGGTGCCTTGGAAGAAAGGTCCAGCTACGTACCTCCAAAAAAATCAGGCAATGAGAACCCTATGGAGCACAGTTCTACTCTGAAACACACAGGGTTGCTATGAGTGTGAATTGACAGGATGGCAAGTGGTAAGTGAGAAAGAGATTCTTGTTCTCTCTCTGCCAGGGGTGTTAGGCTGTGAGATGGGGACCTGGAGCGGTTAGTGGAAAGAAGACAGGAGAGGTGTCAGGAAACAGATACTTCTCAACATTGAGATATGGTCAGGCTGTGCCTGCATTTAACACTACCCTGGGCTTTTCAGGAACATACATCAGTGGTTCCCTTTTGTGGGTGAAACCAGCTGTAGATGGAAGGAAGGTACAGCAGAATGGAAAGGGGGAGAATTATTGAAGTACTGTCATACTTCAGCATCTTCTCCTTTTTCTCTCTTCTCAACCCATGAGACTCACAGGGAAGGAAAACCAGGGCTAGATGAAGAGTAAAGGAAGAAGCTTCATGGTATTTCCTTCCTTCCTTCCTTTCTCTACTTTGGTACTAGACTCAGCTGGGCATGAAGCTCAGCCCAGCCATTGCCCACTTATAAAAACGTGAGCAAATATTGTAAACCCTCTGGACCCCTGGGAAATAATATTAGGTTTACCATATGAAATAGCCTTTATTATTATTATTAAAGCATTTATTATAATAAAGCAAATGGAAAAGAACCTGAATTCAAAAAATAAATGTCTGATTAAATAAATTACAAACTATCCATTTAATGAAACATTAAACCTAGTCGCTATCATGTCAACTCCGGTTCACGGTGAGCCCATGCGTGTCAGAATGGAACTGTGCTTCGTAGGGATTTCAACAGCTGTAACCTTTTGGAAGCAGAGCTCCAGGCTTTTCTTACCAGGAAATGTCCATTTCTGTAGGTCAAAAAGTGGTTGAATAATGAAGATTTCACTCTTCACGTGTGTGTTAGGCTGGGTTCTCTAGAGAAACAAAAACCAGTAAAGCTTATATATATATTTAGAGAGAGAGAGAGAGAGAGAGAAATTTATCAAAACCAGTAAAGCTTATGTATATATATTTAGAGAGAGAGAGAGCACGAGAGCGAGAGAGAGAGAGAGAAAAATTTATCTTAGGAAAGTGGCTCATACGCTTATAGAAGCTGGCAAGTCCAAACTTCCTGGATCAAACATCAAGCTGGAGGCTTTTCCTGGCTCTTGCAACTGCAGGGGCTGAGGAGCTCAAGGCTGACAGGCATACACCAGCTGTTGAATGAGGAATCCAAGATCTCCAGGCCAAATGGTGGACTGTTCACTCACGGACAGTTGTAGGCAGCACAACAGAATCCAGATCCACAGAAGAGTGTCTCTCTTCCCAGGATGTCCTTGAATATACTGCAAGCAGGCCACACCTCTACGGAAACTCCCTTTCAACAGATTGGCCGCTCGGAACATAGTCATCTGATCCCATCATGGGAACAACCACACCACACCAGCTCAAACCACACAGAATTGTGGTCCAGCCAAGTTGACACACAGCTCCAACTATCACAATGTGGTTCAAGCTAATAGTTCCCACTTTCAAAGAGAAAAATTAATAACAGACATCTTATTTTGATTTTAAGCTTTTTCCTTACTCATAGCACCAAGTATTAACCATAAAAAGCCTGGCCCAAACAATAAAAAGCATTGACTTTTAACTTCTGTCAGAAGCTACTCTATAGCAGTGTAAGTTTGTCTTTTCCTGCTAGAAGAGGGTAGTCAATAGCAACATCATTACTTACAATTTAGTGAAAAAGACTCCTGATGCTACTGTTAGGTGCCATTGAGTTGGCTACAACTCACAGTGATGCTATGTCCAACAGAACGAAACACTGGCCTATCCTGCACCATCCTCACAATTGTTGCTATGTATCAGACCTTGGTTACAGCCACTGTGTCAGTCCATCTCACTGAGAGTCTTTCTCTTGTTCTGCTGACACTCTACTTTACCAAGCAAGATGTTTTTCTCCAGGGACTGGTCCCTCTTGATAAAATTTCCTAAGAACATGAAACAAAATCTCTCTAGCCTCCCTTCTAAGGAGCCTTCTGGCTGTACTACTTTCAAGACAGATTTGTTGTACTTAATTTAAATTTCAAAAGGTCTCACGGCTGCAGGTGAGTGGAAAGCCAAAGTTTTTGCAGTCAAACCAGAGACCACCTGGTGGCCTTACAGCAATTAATCTACAGTAAAAGGGGAGGGGAGTGTTCAATTGATCGCGTTAAGATCAGCCAATGGTTGGTCTTTTATTTTTCTCCCTGTTCTTCTCTTTATAAGCTTCACAGTAACTAGCCTGCTTTGGGCCATTTGTTGGTTAGCATTACTTTTTTTAGAGGTATCCCTAGGCATAATGGAATAACTGCTTGGAATAAACCTTATGTTTCAATTTCTTTGAGTTTTGATTATTTCAACACCACTTAATGGGGTTTCGTTAGAATTAAATGAGGTAATATTCATGCAGTTCTTAGCATTATAGCTGGCACCAAAGTAATGGCTCCTAAGTATTAACTGCTACTAAAACCAAATCCAAAACTAAACCTATGCTATTGCGTCAAATCAGCTCATGGCGACCCAATGTGTCTCAGAGGAGAACTATATTCCTGAAAGGTTGTCAAACACTGTGCTTTTACAGTAGTGGATCACCAGGCCCTTCTGAACTGCTACTACTATTGTTACTGAGATTCAGATTGTTAAGAAGCAGAGTCATAAATCAGGCCATGGAAAGAACAGCAGCTTTCAGGAGTGTATTTTTTGGGCTGAACTGCCAATTTTGCTATTTCCCACTCAAATCTTGCTTTTCAAGTTTTGGTTGCTATTGTTTCCATCCAGACAGGTAGGTCAAAGGTACAAAAAGCTAAACCAGGAAAGTGTACGCCTCAGTGGCTCTTCTTTTCCATTGAAAAGACCCTGAGGTTGTGTAAACCTCTGATTACTGGGTTAGGGAGGAGGGGGAGGAAGGAGGGATGGGCTGTTTCAGAATCTTCAGTCATATTTTTAAACATTTTGACGTCAATAAAACAGTTTCAAATTCAGTGACACAACTGGGGCACATTTGTTTTGATTGTGGGTTTCACCCACCAGCTAGCTATTTTGGTTAAAACAGAGCATTTGTCTTCTGTAAGGTGACAATTTGACACACTGTTAGTCTCATTTCCAAAGCCTTCAAGGTGTAAAAACCAAAAGCAAACTCACTGTCATCGAGTTGGATCCGACTCATAACTACGTCTCTTTGAGTTTCTGAGGCGGTATCGCTATGGAAGTAATTGTCCAACCTTCCTTCTGAGGAGTGAGTGGCTGGTGGATTTGAACCACCAGCCTTCTGGTTAGTAGTCAAATGCCTTAGGCGCTAAGCGGCCACCAGTTATTCAGGCTGTTCTTTCCACTGTGGGTCTTTGTACACATCCTTCCTTGAACCCAACACTCTTTCCTCTTTTCTTCAGATGGTTCACTCCTACAGATTTAATGTGAAACCTTCTTGGGTACCCAGAATCTTTTGATGCTTCTGTTCTTTTTGTTGTTGTTGTTCATTTCTGGTGAGGTGGCTGGGACTCATGGCGCACCCATGCACAATGGAAGGAAAGTGCTTGGACCTGTGCCATCCCCATGATCAACTGGGGATCAGACTGTTGTGATCCATAGCATTTCATGGGCTGGTTTTAGAAAGTAGATTACTAGGCCTTCTTTCTCGTCTATGTCACTCTGGAAGGGCCACTTAAACTTATTCAGCATCATAACAACACACAAGCCCCCACTGACAGATGGTATGTCACTGGGCATGAAGTGCATCGACCCTTCTGTTATAGACCCTCACATTGCTACCAGAGCTTTTCTTTATGTTGCCTGTTTTTGTTAGGTACCATCGAGTCCATTCTGAGTCAATAGCAACCCTGTGTAGAACAGAATGATACACTGCCCAACATCCCATCTATCGTAGTAAATCATTACTATGTTTCATCCCCTAGTGTCAATGCATCTAGTTGAGTCATCAGGTTTTTTTGTTTTTCTTTTGCTGACCCTCTACTTTACCAAGCAGGATGTCCTTCTCCAAGGACTGTTCCCTCCTGATAACATGTCCAAAGTATGAGAGACAAAGACTCTCCACCCTTGTTTCAAAGGAGCATTCTGGCTGTATTTCTTCCAAGACAGATTTGTTCATTCTTCTGGCAGTCCACGGTATATTCAATATTCTTAGCTTACAACATACTTTAAAGTCATTAGTTCTTCTTTGGTCTGCCTTATTCCTTGTCCAGCTTTCACATGCATATGAAGTCACCAAAAATAACATGGCTTGGATCAGGCACACCTTAGTCCAAAGTGACATCTTTGCTCCTTAACAGTTTAAAGAAGTCTTTTGAAGAAGATCTGCCCCATGCACCATGTCATTTGATATCATGACTCTGCTTCCATGGACATTCATTGTGGATCCAAGTAAAAGGAAATCCTTGACAATTTTTCAATCTTTTCTCCACTTATCATGATGTTGCTTTTTGGTCCATTTTGAGGACTTTTGTTTTCTTTATGTTGATGTGTAATCCATACTGAAGTCTGTGGTCTCTGATCTTCATCAGTAAATGCTTCAAGTCTTCTTCAGTTTCAGCAAACAACTGTTGTGTCATCTGTATACCACAAGTTGTTAATGAGTCATACTTGTTCATTTTATATATTGAGCAAATAATCCTAAAGCCACATTCTTCTTCATATAGTCCAGCTTTTTGTATTATTTGCTCAAAATGCCAAGTGAGCAAGCATGCTGAAAGGACACAAGACTGACACACACCTTTCCTGATTTCAAACCACTCAGTATACTCTTGTTCTGTTTGAATGACTGCACCTATGTACAGGTTCATCAGGAGTACAATTAAGTGTTCTGGAATTCTCATTCTTTGCAATGTTTTCCATAATTTGTTATGATCTACAGTCTAATGCATTTACAACAGGTCAACATTTTTCTAGTATTCTCTGCTTTCAGCCAACATCCATCTGACATCAGCAATGACATCCCTCATTCCAAGTCCTCTTCTGAATCTGGTTTGAATTTCTGGCTGTTCCTGTTGATGTACTGTTACAACTGTTTTTGAATTATATTGAGCAAAATTTTACTTTCATGTGGTATTAATGATATTGTCCCATAATTTGCACATTCTGTTGGATCACTTTTCTTTGGAATGGGCACAGATATGGATCTGTTCCATATCCATATGGTTGGCCAGGTAGCCTCTCTTCCAAATTTCTTGGCATAGATGAGTCAGTGTTTCCAGCACTGAATCCACTTGTTGAAACATCTCAGTTGGTATTCTGTCAATTCCTAGAGCCTTGTTTTTTTGCCAGTGCCTTCAGTGTAGCTTATACTTCTTCTGTTAATACCATTAGTTCTTTCTTTCTTTTTTTTTTTTAATACCATTAGTTCTTGATGCTACCTCCTGAAATAGCTGTGTGTTGACCACTCCTTTTTGGTACATTGACTCTGTATATTCCTTCCATCTTCTTTTGATGCTTCCAGCATTGTTCAATATTTTGCCCATAGAATTATTCAATATTGCAACTTGAGGGTCCAATTCCAATTTTTCTTCAGTTCTTTCAGCTTGAGAAACGCAAAGCATTCTTCCTTTTTGGTTTTCTTACCCTAGGTCTTTGCACATTTCATTATAATACTTTGTCTTCTCTAGCCACCCTATGACATCTTCTGTTCAGCTCTTTTACTTCATTTCTTCCATTCACTTTACCTACTCTCTGTTCAAAAGACAACCATTTTGGTCTTTTCCTCCTTTCTTGTGTTTTTAATGATTTTTTTTTTTCATTCTTCATGTATAATGTCCTTGATGTCATCCCATAACTCATCTGCTCTTCAGTCATTAGTGTTCAATGTGTCAAATCAATTATTGAGATAGTCTCCAAATTCAGGTGGGATATACTCAAGGTCATACTTTGGCTCTTGTGGACTTGTTTTGACTTTTTTCAGCTTCAACTTGAACTTGCATATGAGCAATTAATGGTCTGTTCCACAGTTGGTCCCTGGCCTTGTACCAACTGATGATATTGAGCTTCTCTATCATCTGTTTCTACAAATGTAGTCTATATCATTCCTGTATATTCCATCTGATGATGTCCACATGTATAGTCACTGTTTATGTTGTTGAAACAAAGGGTATTTGTAATGAATAACTCATTGGTGTTGCAACATTTTATCATGGATACCCAGACTCATTTCTAGCAACAAGGCTTTATTTTCCAACTACATCTTTGTTTCCAACTTTTGCATTCCAAACACCAGTAATTATCAATGCATCATCATAGTATATTTGGTCAATTTGAGACTGAAGAAGTTGGTAAAAATCTTCAATTTATTCATCTTTTGCATTAGTGGTTGGTGTGTAAATTTGGATAATAGTCATATTAAAGGTTTTCCTTGTAGATGTATAGATATTATCTTATCACTGACAGCATTGTACATCAGGGTAGATCTTAATATATTCTTTTTTGATGATAAATGTGTCACAACTCCTCTTCAATTTGTCATTATTGTCATAGAAAACAAAATGATTGATTCAAAGTGGCCAGTATCAGTCCATTTTAGCTCACCAATGCCTAGGATATCAATTTTTATGTGTTCCATTTCATTTTTGACAACTTCTCATTTTCCTAGATTCATACTTCATACATTCTACCTTCTGATTATTAAAGGATGTTTGCAGCTGTTTTTTCTCATTTTCAGTTGTGCCATGTCAGCACATAAGGTCCCAAAACCTTTACCCTATCTAATACATTTTGGTCAACTCTACTTTGATGTCTGAGTGCCTTCTAACATGAGGGGCTCATCTTCTGGCACTAGTTCAGAAAATATTCTTCTGCTATTTGTAAGGTCTTTGCTGGCTCATTTTTTCAGAAGTAGACCACCAGGTCCTTCTTCCTAGTCTCTCTCTGCTGAAACCTGTCCACCATGGGTGACCCTGCTGGTATTTGAAATACTGGTGGCATAGCTTCCAGCATCACAGTAACATACAAGCCACCACAATATGATAAACTGACAGATGGGTGGTGGTAAGTATAATTGCCACCATTCTTTATAGCAGGTATCATAATTGCAGTCTTATTTTTCTATCTAATAAATATCTGCCTTCCTTTAGCAGACTCCAACCTCTAGGACAAGTACTGTTTGAGTCAACTCTATTCTCTACCGTCCCCAGGACCTAGCCTGATGCATGGCACACAATTGATACTCAAACAATGTTTGTTAAATATCTGGATTCATCATTCAATAAGTCATAATAATTAAGTTAATAAATATTTCCCAGTGGAATAAATTTTCCCAGTGGAAATAAGATGAGTTTTTGTGTCATATGCGGAAGGGGATAGAGTGAAGATGCTGTGTCGTGCACAGAGAAGGAAAAATCCCTTGACTTTGAGCATATTACAACTCAGCATAAAATCTAAGAAAAGAGATTTTAAGCATTTTATTTAAAAATCCCTTCACACATGAACATGCACTGCTAAGAACAGGTCTTGAACTTCAGACATAATAGCCTGGAGCAAACAAGAGTGTCAGTGATGAGTTTGAAGTCCACACAATAGTGCAGGATGGAAGGAATCCTAGATACCTTTTAGTTCACCATGAGATTGTGCCCTTATCATAGGTCCTTGGAGGGCTTTGGCTAAGGGGAGTGTAAGTGTTCATATCAGGGTTTGCCAGAGTCATTGGAGTTAGAGAAAAGTAACATTTACCACAGCAGATGTAAGGAGAGAGAATATTTTGTTTGGGTGACAAACCCAACCAAATTGTAATTTATCTGTTCTACATGGCTATCTCCCCTACTAGACAGTGAACCTTTCAAAGTCAGAAATGGGGTCTTATTTTACCTTCCAATTTCCATTATCTAGAATAAATCTCTTTGGAAGAACAAATGAATAATAACTATTATTGCCATATGTACAGCTAGTCCCTGACTTACAATGCATTTAAGTTATGACTAACAGCACTTAAGATTGCCTAATTTTGTTTTTTCTGTACATCTTGTCGTTAGTAATATGTACTACATATGATATTGCAGCATGTAATTTGCTGATGTTATCATTCTCACATGTTCACTTGCAGGTGTTCAAAATTAGATTTAGAAAGGGTAATAATAATGAAAACTGAAAAGAGAGAGAGAGAGATACTCTACTTACATCAGAAGCAACATATGGAAGAGTCACTGGAATAGAACCCCATTCAAAATTGGGAACTACCTGTATAAGGACTCTATACCTCAAGAGGTCAAACCATAATTTAAATTCAGAGATGAAAATAATTTTTATTCCATAAAATCCTCATTATAAAAACAAATATTCATTGAATATCTATAATCAGGAGACTAGATTACACTTTGAGGGGCACGGAAAGGGACTATGTCTTCAAAGAATTTACTTATCTGGTAAAGAAGTGTCTAGTTAAAGCTTCTAAAGGTTTTCTACATCCACATAATAGAAATTTATTCAATTTAACTTATGTGAACAAAGGAAAAAGAAAAGAAATAGGTCATGGAATGAAAGACTAAGAAACAATGTTTAGCCAGGTGCCATGTTGCTTTTGATATTAGGTGCCATTGAGTCAGTTTCAACTCATAGTGCCCTCATGTACAACAGAACAGAACACTGCCTGGTCCTGCACCATCCTCACAATTGCTGCTATGCTTGAGTTGTAGCCATTATGTCCATTCATCTGTTGAGGGTCTTCCTCTTTTTTCGCTGACCCTCTATTTTATCAAACATGATGTCCTTCTCCAAGGACTGGTGCCACCTTACAACATGTCCAAAGAATAGAACGAGAGGTAAAATTGTGCAGTCCTTGCTTCTAAAGAGCATTTCTGCTGTACTTCCTCTAAGACAGATTTGTTTGTTCTTTCAGTAGTCCATGGTACATTCACTATTCTTCACCAATACCACAATTCAAATGTATCAATTCTTCTGCGGTCTTCCTTATTCCATGCCCAGCTCTCACATGTATATAAGATTATTGAAAAGACCATGGCTTGGGTCAGGTGCACCTTAGTCTTCAAAGTGACATCTTTGCTTTTTAACACTTTAAAGGGGTCTTTTGCAGCAGATTTGCCCAGGGCAATACAATGTCTGATTTTCTGACTGCTGCTTCAATGGGTGTTAATTGTGGATCCAAGTAAAATGAAATCTCTGACAACTTCAATCTTTTCTCCATTTTTCATGATGTTGCTTATTAGTCCAGTTGTGAGGACTTCTGTTTTCTTTACACTTAGGTATAATCCATATTGAAGACTGTAGTGTTTGATCTTCATCTCCAAGTACTTCAAGTCATCTTCACTTTCAGCAAGCAAAGTTGTATCATCTGCACATCACAGGTTATTAATGAGTCTTCCTTCAACCATGATGCCTCATTCTTCTTCATATTGTCCAGCTTCTCAGATTATTTGCTCAGCATACAAATCAGCAAGTATGGTGAGAGGACACAACCCTGACATACACTTTTCCTGATTTTAAACCACACAGAATCTTCTGGATTGCCTCTTCTTTGTAATGTTTTCCATAACTTGTTATGATCCACTCAGTTTTATGTGTTTGCACAGTCAATAAAACACAGGTAAATATCTTTCTGGTATTTTTTGCATTAGCCAAGATCCATCTGACATCAGCAATGATATCCCTCATTCCATGTTCTCTTCTGAATCTGGCTTGAATTGACAGTTTGCTGGAACCTAGTAAAGGCCTTTCACACACTTCCCACATTCTGCCCTTGAATATTTGCTCTTGTCTCTTAAAATAGGCTGCTGCGTATGTGGTGGTATAGGGTGGGAGGCAGTGGTAGTTTAGTGCTAAGAGTTCTTGTCTTCTGTGTGGAAGGCCTGGGTTTGAGTCCTGGGTAATGCACTTTATGCACAGCCACTACCTTTTTGTCAGTGGTGGTCTACTATTGGTATGATGTTGAACAGGTTTCAGTAGAGCTTGTGGACTAAGACAGACTAGGAAGAAAGGCCTGGTAATCTACTTCCAAAAATCAGCCAATGGAAACCCTATAGATGATAACAATCTGACAAGTAACCAATCACAGGGATGGTGTGGAACAGTGTCTCATTCCATCATACATGGAGTCACCATGAGTAGAGGGCCAATTGGAAAGTAGCTAACAACAACAGTATACAACTGAGTTAAGAATTTAAGCCTCAGAATGAAGAAACCGTAGAGTTTGATTCTAGTTTTGCCACATACCGCTTAGGAGACCAAGTTTTATATCCTCTCTGAGTCTTAGTTTCTTCATCTGTAAAGTGGAGATAATAATAGTATTAACCTTATATGGAGTTCTGAGAGGAAAAAGTGAAAAAATGAATCAAAACACTCATATAATCCTTTCCAGAGGAAGCATGATTGATGATAGCAGTTAGTATTTGCTGGTAGCAATTCAAAGCAGAAGGTCACTGGATAGCCAAGATGGATTTTGAAAGGCAAATGTGAAAGAGACACTGGCTCGGAAGACTCATGGGATGGAAGAAGGAAACTAACATGGAAAGTATTTTTTTATTATAATCTAAAGATGAAGATAAGGGTAGCATCTAATATCCTCTACACACAGCTGCTGTTTATTGTTTTTTTTTTTTTTTAGTGGGTATTGTATTCCGTGGATATTAAGTTTATTGCATCCTTCCTTCAGGGAGCCTTTTCTTTAGGTATTTATGTGATTGCCCACAACCAACCAAGTTCTACTAACGTGTGAACGCAGAACAGAGGAAAGTAGGACTCAGAGACATGAGTCTTGCTCTAAACCTTTCCCCTGCCACCTCATATTCCCTCTTGAACTTGTTTCTTGTGTAAAATGGATGAGATCTCAGATCTTTCTAGCACAAATGCAGAGTTTTGGATGGAATTAGTCATTATTTTTTGCCTACAGATCAACAAATTATAGTACAGCAATTAAAATAAATTAGCTTCTGCCTTATTAAGAAGCAATTTTCAAACATTTATTAAAAAAGAACAATGGGCAGAATGAGAGATTAAGTATATCCACTGGGTTTTTCAGTTTGATCTTTAGTGGAACGTGGTTCCAGGGGAAATCAGACTGCAAGGAACAAAGGGAAAAATGGGTTGTGAGAAAATCACACAATGCTACTTATATCCTACACGTACACACACTTGTAGGAAAACACAAAGGAAACATTTTGGAAAGCTACACCTCAAGCTCTGGTAGCATAGTGGCTAAAGCACTTGACTGCTAACCAGAAGGCTGGCGGTTCAAACCCACCAGCCACTCCTCGGAAGGAAGGTTGGGCAATCCTACTTCCGTAGTGATACTGCCTTGGAAACCCAAGGAGGGGTCGCTATGAGTCGGGGCCGACTCGACGGCACATAACAACAACAACAACAACAACAACACACCTCAAGCTATAACTTCCAAACTACAAAGGAAGGATATTGTTGAAGGCTGTGGAGTTGATCCCAACTCACAGTGACTCCATGTGACAGAGTAGATATGCTCCACAGGGTTTTCTAGGCACATCATTCTCCTGCAGAGCCAATGGACGGGTTTGAACCATCACCCTACTGATCACCAGCTAAGCATTTAACCGTTGTACCATGAAAGCTCCTTACAAAAGAAGGTTGGGTCATAATTAGGAGTGGTAGTCCAAAGGAACTTTAGCATCATCTGTGATCTCTTCCCCCCCCCCCCCCCCCCCCCAAGGAGAATGCCTTCATCCCTTAGGTAATTAAAGTTTAATTGTTTAAATAGGCATCACTGTTTAGGGCATGGTTCTCCTGGGGACTACCGTCAGTATAACTCAGCTTGATGATTTCCCTGAGGCCAGGTCAGGGTTCAGCCTCCCACTGACTCCTCCCAGAACCTGGGAGGTAGGTTTGCCAGCTTAATTATTAACTGAACTGAAAAAGTGACCTGGTGCGAATTTTGACATTGATGTCAACAGGTTGACTTTTTTTTTTTTTTTTTTTTAAAAAAAAAAGAAAGCCTCTGGTTGTGTTTTCCCAACTACTGTTAAAGCAAAATTAGATGGGAAGACAAATGGGCCTAAATTTCTATTTTGGGGGCCTCTTGATCTCAAATAAATAAATGAAATAAACAGCATTAAGAAAATTGGTTCAGTTGTGGATGTGGTGGAATCAGTCTTTTTCTTGATGAATTTTATGCCTACTCCCTCCTAATCCAGGTCCTACAATTCTCAGAGTTGAGAGGTGAAAAATCACGCCATGAATGCTTTTTAAAATTGTCAAATGGATCAGACATACAATGGAAAATTTATAGCCACAAATCTTCCTAAATCTTTAAGCTAAATGTTGGTCTCAACTACTTCCTTTACAATCTTGGTCAAATCCACCGCAAAAACCACAAATGCCTTCATAGGCTTCCCAGTAAAGCAGTTTCTACTTCAAGTCTGTTAGTACCAAGGAACGATTCTCCCCAAGGCTGAGCCTATCCCCTCTGGAAGAAAAGATTCCCTGGCCTCTTTCTGTTTCCCTCTATGGCATTCTGAATATCCATTATTTCATGTTGCTGTTGTTAGGCTACGTACAACAGAAGAAAACGCTGCCTGGTCCTCCACCATCCTTAAAAATCCTAGCTGTGCTTGAGCCCACTGTTGCAGCCACTTTGTCAATCCATCTTGTTGAGGGTGTCCTTTTTCGAGGACCTTCTGCTTTCACCAAGGAGGATGTCCTTCTCCATAAACTGGTCCCTTCTGATAACATAACCAAAGTACAAGAAACGAAATCTGGCCATCCTCACTTCTAAGGAACTTTCTGGCTATACTTCCTCCAAGGCAGATTTGTTCATTCTTCTGGCAGTCCATGGTATATTCAATACTGTTCACCAACCCTGCTTAAAAGGCATCAGTTCTTTGGTCTTTGTTATTCATTGTCCTGCTTTCAGACGCATATGAGGTGATTAGAAATTATTTCATAGGTGGTACTAAAAATAAAATACAGTTTATTTCTATTATTACCCTAGGTAGAGCAAACAGTTAAGTGCTGGGCTACTAACAGTAAAGGCTGGTAGTTCAAACCCCCCCGAGACACCTCAGAAGAAAGGCCTGGTGATACGCTTCCACAGGTTCACAGTCATGAAGACTCTCTGGAGCACAGTTCCACTCTGCCCACGTGGGGTCACGATGAGCTGGAGTCAACTGGAAACAACTACCAACAACCATCAGGGGAATAAGGAAACAAAAGAATCAGGAAAGAGTTTCTTCTCTGACTATACTGGGTTCATGGAAATGAAGGATTTCTGGGAAGATCAGGAATCTAAAGGTCCTCAGGATCATGGATGATGTTGAGGGGAGAAGTCAGCCACCAGCTACAAGATAATAACTGTCCTTAAGAACCTGGGCTGAGAAATCAGAGCAGAAAAAGCGGCATATAGAAATAATTCAGACAATAGACATTGAGTCCCCGAGTCTGTGCAGATGTCATCTTAAGATTTTGATTGTTTCTCATGACAACCCACTTCTTATCCCCATTTTACAGTTGAGAAAAGTGAAGGTTAGAGAGGTAAGGTCATGTAATTAGTAGGTAGATGGGCAGGATTTTAACCAGTCTGACTCTAGTGCTTACAGACCCAGTAAATAGGAAGAAAGGAAGGAAGGGAGGGAGGGAGGGAAAGGAAGGTATAAAAGGAAAGGAAGGAGGGAAGGGAAGGATTGAAAGGGAAAGATGGAGGGTTCATTTGAAAAATATGAAAACTGAGAAAGGCAGGGTTTGGAAGAAACAGCAAATGTCTTGAACCCAAGTGAGGTTTGGAGGGGAGATAAATCTCAGTAGTGAGGCTCACAGAAAGGAGCACAGATGGTGCAGTGGCTAAGCGCTCAGATGCCAACAGTAAGGTCTTTGATTCAAATCTACCAGTGGCTGTGTGGAGGCAGTCTACTTGCATAAAGATTTACAACCTTGGAAACCCTATGAGGCAGTTCTGTTCTGTCCTATAGGGTCGCTATGAGTTAGAATCAACTTGACAACAATGGCTTTGAGTTTTCAGAGGCTCACAGAGCTGTCAGGAATACAAATACATCAAAGCCAGAAGACATATATGCAGAAGGAAGGTATATCAGTGAGGGGCCTAATGGAAACAGATGACACATCAATGTTGGATAAATGAAGGAAGGTGTATTTCAAAAGCAACTCTTCAGAGAGGTGTAAGTATAGGGCAACATAAGGAGTAGTGCCACAACCTGGAGAGTCTCTAGGTGATGTAAAGGGTTAAAGCTCAACTACTAACTAAGGTGCCTGGGAAGAAAGGCCTGGCGCTCTCTTTTTTAAAGTTTACAGCCTTGAAACACCTTGTACTCAGTGGCAATTGGGTTTTGTTTTTTTCTTAGGAGCAGTGAAGAGCTCACTATCCCTAGATCTATATCCAGGAGGGGAGGGAGTTATCCCCAGCACCTGAGAGTTGTGTGCTGAAGGGAGCTCAGAGAGGAACAGTGACCTTGGTCTAGGGACACAGCCAGCCTGAGGCAACCTTGGAGGCCGGGTAGGGAAAAGCTACTATTCTTTCTCTTCTCCCTCCAGCAAATCTCTTGCCAGGGGTGCTCATTGGTGGAACCCAACTGGATAGAAAGGGTACCCTTGAAGGAAGGTTAGATGCCAGGGGCAGAGGATGGCTCTGTAGGGGAAACCCAAGAGACCCAGCCCAGAAGATGAGGGCAGCCCTTTTAAACCTAACTAATTAGTACTGAGATAAAATTCATGTAACATAAAACTAACCATTTTAAAGTGAACAATTCAGAGGCTTTTAGTACATTCACCATGTCAGGCAACTGCCACCTCTACCTAGTTCTGAAAGTTTTCATTACTCTGAAAGGAAACTGTATCCATTAAGCAATTACTCCCATTCCCTCCTCCAACCCCTGGCAACCTTCAATTTGTGTTCAGTCTCTAGGGACTTACAGGATAAAGCTTATACCTGGAGATAGTGCAGTGGTTTGAATACAATAAGGGCTGAAGGAGGGGTAGGAGAGAGCTGAGGTTGCAGGATCGTTCTGACATTGAGAAGGTAATAAACATGGTATGAAAACCCACATTTAGCACTGGGTGCTGTTGTTATTATTTGCCATCTAGTCAGACCCGACTCATAGAGACCCCTCTTTGGGTTTTGGAGGCAGTATCACTACGGAAGTAGATTGCCCAACCTTCCATCCAAGGAGTGGCTGGTGGGTTTGAACCACCAGCCTTTTGGTTAGTGGTCAAGTGCCTTAGGCACTATGCTACCAGAGCTCCTAGCCACTGAGTAGGAACTGCCATTTTAATAGCAAGTTGGCAAAGATTTGGATGAAGCATTTCATGGTGGCTGCAGATTCTTTGACCTCTGCCAATGTTTACCAAACCAACACCACATACCAATGGGCTTGGTGGTATAAACAGTTAACATGCTTGCATGCTAACTGAAAGGTTGGAGACTCCAGTCTATCCAGAGGTACCTCAGAAGAGAGGCCTGGCAATCTACTTCTGAAAACTAGGCCACTGAAAATGCTATGGAGCACAGTTCTACTCTGATACACATGGGTTGCTATGAGTTACAATCGACTTGATGATAACTGGTTGTGGTAGTTAAGTTTGTGTGTCAACTTGGTTAGTCCTGGTTGAGTGGCTGGGCAACTGGATGTAGTACTCCCCATGATGAGACTGGTAATCAACTCCATGGTGGCTACTGGGAGCAGCTGAGTAGCTTCCTTAGGGATGTGGTCTGCTTCCTGTATATAAGGAGAAACTATGGACTTGAATGAATGGCCTGCTGTGTGGTCTGATAACATCGGGACTGCACCTTTTTACTTGTCATCCTTGGGCTTGTCAGTCTCAGCAGCCAATAAATCTCTTGCCAGGGGTGCTCACTGATGGAACAAATGAGAGAAGAAAAGCCAGCTTCAGTGGGCTGGGAACAGGAGGCAGAGCTGAAGCTCAAGGTTGAGGGGCTTTCACCCAGGCCCTGGAGGCTGGCACTTTGAACTCGGACTTAAAGCCTCAAAATTTTAAGTATAAACTCCTGTTTCTTAAGGCCATCCCATGGGTGGTATATTCTTGTCAGAACAGCACTAGGTAACCAAAACATTGGTCACCACGATGCGTTATGGGAGTATTAGGAGCTACTCAGGTTGTTGAGGGAGCTCTGGTAGCATAGTGCCTAAGGCACTTGACTGCTAACCAGAAGGCTGGCAGTTCAAACCCACCAGCCACTCCTGGGAAGGAAGGTTGGGCAATCTACTTCTGTAGTGATACTGCCTCAGCAACCCAAGGAGGGGTCGCTATGAGTTGGGTCCGACTTGATGGCACATAACAACAACAACAACAATTAGGTTGTTGAAGTGCTGAAATGGTGATTTTGGGAAAGGACACTTACCAAGTGGGGAGCTAGGAGGACAAAATGGGAATGGATAAGGAGTCAGACCCAATCATATCCCCACCCCTCAGTCAAAGGCAGAATCAAGGAGCAAGCTGTGTATTCAGATCTGGACCCCATTACAAGGATCCTTCATGACGAAACTGCAATGAGCTATTGTAAAAAATAAAGAATTTAAAGAGAGAGAGTCGTGTGTCATTTTAATGGAGAATTCTTTATGTTCATAGAGGGCTTTGGGGTGTAACAAAAGGAAAAGCCAAAGAAAGACCTCCTTACATTATACTTTTTGTTTCTAGCACCCTGAGTCTTACTCAAGGATTGCTGCTCACACTATATCAAGTTAGTAGGTAGGCCACACAGAGAGTGTGGGTCTTCAGAGAGAGTCTGTCAACAGCAGACAACAGCCAGGGGTGCTTTAGACATCAGGGACTACATGTTACATTGGGCCAGAGCTGAAGGAGGCGATGGGCTAGCTGCTCAGCGTCAGTTCACAAAGGACTCTACATATCACAGGATGCACTGGAAACAAAAACAATAAACACAGAACAAAATCAGTTGTTGTACTGTCAAATCTGACTCATGGCAGCCCATATGTCAGAGAACTGCTTCATTAAGTAGATTGCCAGGTCTTTCCTCCAAGGTGCTCTGGGTGGACATGAACCTCCAAGCTTTCAGTTAGCAGCTGAGTCCATTAACTCTTTGTACCACCAAAGGACTCCACTGGAATTAAGCTGCCCTGTAACTTGGTTTCCTCACAGACACCATTACACAGTAGGTTGGGATGCAAATTGGCCCCAATACTGTCAGAGTAGAAATTATGCTAAGGTGGAAATAACTTACATTGTCAGGCAATGTAGACCTATCTGCTGAGAATTTTTGCCACTTGCTCTGTGAGCTGCAAGATTCAACAATGGGATGTACCTCCAACCACAAGATGTGCCCGGTGACCGTTGCCTAAAGGCAGAGTCTAAATAAATGGCATTTTAGAACTGAGAAACGCATGATGTAGTGCTGTTTCCTGTGAACCAGTTATTTTATTATTTACCTGTTAAACTTTTAAAAAACATCCTAAGAGGGGGTCTGATTTATAAAATTGCAAAAGAAAATTAAAGAGAGGGGCATAGAGAAGTACAAAGGATTTTGTCAGTAACACTCATTTCTTTAGCCAGTGAATAAATGAAGGGAATTTGTATTAGATGGAATCTTTATTACCTTGAAAATAAAGTTATTCTCTGTCCCTAATGAATAATTGTTGAACAACTATTTAAAGAAAATTGGCTTTAGTGACACAAAGAGATTTATGCACACCCATAATAATCACAGCACTATTCGCAACAGCAAAAAAAAAAAAGGAAATAACCTAAATGCCCCAACAGATGAATGGTTCAACAAACTATGGTACATACACAACAGAATATTATACAATGTTAAAGAACTACGATGAACCTGTGAAACACCTCATACCATGGATGAACATAGTGGACTTTATGTGACAAATGAGCCAGTCAAAAAGGACAAATTTTGTATGAGACCACTACTGTAAAAAGCCAGGAAAAGGGTTTCACACAAAAAGAAATACTCTTTGATAATTACCAAAGGTGGGAGGGAAAGGTAGGAAAACCGTTAACTAGAGAGTAGACATATATCCTCTAACTAGAGAGTGAACATAT
>NW_006921788.1:2405513-2407714 GCF_000298275.1 Orycteropus afer afer
AAAAAAAAAAAAAAAAAGAAAGAAAAGAAAAGAAAGAAAGAAAAGAGAAAAAGAATATTGGTTTGAAAGGTGGAGCCCTAGTGGCACAGTTTAGCGGCTAACTGAAAGGTCAGAGGTTCAACACATGAGCTGCTCCAAGGGAGAAACATGTGGCAGTCTGCTTAGAAACCCTGTGGAACAGTTTTAGTCTGTCCCGCTGGGTGAATATGGGGCAATCTACTTCTGTAGTGATACTGCCTTGGAAACTTAAGGAGGGGTCGCTATGAGTCAGGTCCAACTTGACCGCAAACAAAAACAACAACTGGGTCACTATGAGTTGGAACTGACTCGATGGCAATGGGCATTTCAATGGACTTAAAAGGGCACTAAAATAACAGTCGGCCACAAGCAGCCCCATGTGGATGCTGAACCCTGACTGGGACATTTTTGGGGGAAGTCTGAGCATTTAGTCCCACAAATTAGCATAATGAATCAAATGCAGAGTGTGGCTTTGTTTGTTGATGTTAATTCTTTTATATTTCATTCTGAGAAACTCAAAATCATTGAGCACTTGTTATACGCCAGGCTCTAAATATGGAACATATTTTCTTTTCTTTATACCATAGGGCTATCAAGGGTACACAGACTTTGAGCTCAGACACTTTTTAGATCTGTATTGTTGCATATGATACTCACTAGGTACATGTCAGAAAAACCAAATTCATTGCTGTTGAGTTGGATCCAATTCCAAGCGACCCCTCCTTGGGTTTCTGAGGCAGCATCACTATGGAAGTGGTGGATTGCCCAATCTTCCTTCCAAGGGGTGGTTGGTGGGTTTGAACCGCCAGCCTTCTGGTTAGCAGTCAAGTGCCTTAGGCACTATGCCACCAGAGCTCCCAGCCACATGTAGTTAAATTTAAATTTATTATAATGAAATTAAATTTACATTCCAGTTCCTCAATTGTACTACCCATGTATCAAATGTCCAATAGCCACATGTGACCACTGATTATCTCTGTTGGACAGCACAGAGCACAGAACATTTCTATCCTTGAAGAAAATATACTGGATGGCAACAGTTCCAGACCTTTCAGAATTGTCACTCCTTGTCATGAAATTATTTTAGGCAGAAAAGCTATCATTCATTAAGCACGTACTGGGGGCCAAGCAAAGTTCTATGTTAGTTACATAAAATGATCTCACTACAATCCACCACAACATATTTCACTCAAGTTTAGAGATGAGGAAACCGGGGCACAGAGAGTTTAAGTAACTTTCTCAACATCACACAGCGAGTAAGTGGCAGAGTCAAGGCAGTTTGACTTCAAAGCTTTTGCTCATTATGGTGATACCACCTTCCAAGGGCATTACCCCAAATTGTGAGAGAAGGCACCACCAAGGTATGGAAAAGCTCTGAGAATCCTGCCCAGACTATCCTTGACAGGTGAAGTAGCCTTAAGCCTTTGGAGTCAGATAAGCCAGGCGGCCCTTCCCACCTCTACCACTGACTAGCTGAGTTACATTGGGCAATTCATTCTCTCTGAACTACGTAAAATGGGGATACTTACAGCACCCACCTTTAGAGCTATGAGGCTTAAATGACACAATATGCCTATCTGGCACACTGTAGTAGCTTTGTAAATGTACCTATGTTGTTGTTAGGTGCCACTGAGTCGACTTTGACTCATAGCAACCGATCGCTAGAATGATTATTATTTCCCTAGTGAATCTTTCTTCCAAAAGAATTGGAAATATCAAGATTCACTTTGCCCCCAACAATGCACATTTCCAAGTCTAGGGCTCCCCCTGCTGATCACTCCTGTATGCATCACTTGGCCCAGTGTTCCCTGAAGGGCTACTAAAATAGGAATGTCCCACTGGTGTGTTCAGAGAAAGAAAGAAAGAAAGAAAAAAAAAAATCTTTTCACATTGCAGCTCTTTTTAGCCCACAGAAGAACTCACAGTTTGCTAACCTTGGCGTGAACTTTGCTGCTTTCACTGCTGGGCAGATAGAAGTGAATGAATCTCTTTAGGTCCCAGGGTCCAGCCCATGTCCCCAGGGTCTTCCAGCTGCAGGCTAGAAGGACTGAATAGAAACACAGAGTCAGAGAACACCACATTTAGAAGAAGTGCCTAAGGCATTTGACTGCTAACCAGAAGGCTGGCAGTTCAAACCCACCAGCCACTCCTTGGAAGGAAGATTGGGCAATCTACTTCCATAG
>NW_006921788.1:2407849-2453952 GCF_000298275.1 Orycteropus afer afer
CAGCCTTCTGGTTAGCAGTCAAGTGCTTTAGCCACTATGCTACCAGATACTGCCTCGGAAACCCAAGGAGGGGTCGCTATGAGCCGGGGGCTGACTCAGCAGCAGTGAGTTTAGTTTTTCTGGTTTAGTAATAATAGGGATGTGATAATAGTGATGCAAACAGTTAGCACACTCAGCTGCTGACTGAAAGGTTTCAGGTTTGCATCTACCCAGAGGTGCCTCAGAAGAATGGCTCAGAAAGGGACTTCCAAACCATGAGTTGAACTTGACTCAGCTGCAGGTTTGGGTGGGAAATACAGCCTTGCTGTCAGGTTTAGAAGGAACTTTGGTGGTACAGCACCTAACACACTTGACTGCTACCTAGAAGATTGGTGGGTCAAACCCATTAGCCCATCCAGGTAAGAAAGATGGGACAAGCTACTTGCATAAAGATTCACAGGGTTGAAAACCCTAGAGGGTCGCTATGAGTCAGAATTGGCTTGATGACAGTGGGTTTGGTCATGTCTAGTGGGTTTCACTTCAACTGTCTTCCAGCCAGACTCTGCCTCATTTCCCAAGTTTGTGATGAAGCTCCTTGTACTATAACAGAATTTCCACAATTACTGAGACTTCTAATGGAATCCTCAGGAGAGGGGCCACAGTGATCTTAAATTCATATTACAGAGGGAAGGACAAGTCTCCAGTGTTTCCCCAAGAGAAGGCAGAGGTGTGGGGAAGGGCAGGGTAGGGAGGAGAAATTGGATGCTCAATTGGTTCAAGTCCAGTCTAGGTTCAGAAGGAAGGCAGCTTTGCCTACCATCTTTCCGTGGTCTTCAAAATCTACCATAAGTTCCAATTTTTTGAAAATTCACTAATGAAACAAATGTTTACTAAGCCTTTAGGATACAAAAAAAAAAAAAAGAAAGAAAGAAAAAGAATATGGAGTCTACTCTATTTCTTATCTGGTTGATATTTTGAAACCCCTGTGATAAAGGTTTGACAACAACTATATTCCAAACCTGACATAAGTTATATCACTTAATCATCACCATAATCCTAAGCTAAATATGATTATTATTCTCACTTTACAGAGGAAGAAACTGACACCTAAAGAGATTAAATAATTATCCGAAATCTCATTGCTTGTAAGAGGCAGAGCTGAGTCTTAACTTTTTCCTCTCCCTGTTGTTGACAAATTACAGTAATACAAACACATTTGCACAGACATGGGCATTATTCAGAAAAACAGCAGCTGTGGAGTTCTAAATAGATACTGAACACAAGAACAGGTTGAAACTGTGCACACAATTCTCCAAAGCAATCCAAAGATGACCAAGGAGTCAACCAAGTTGTGTCCCTGGAAGCATCACTTTGCCTCCCTGCTGTGAAAGCAGGGTGGCCAGTGGGAAGGGCTAGCTGACTCTGTTTTCCTAGCTGTGAAATGGGCCTTGGGTCTGATTTGCTAATTTTTCTCTCCCTGGTGTCTGGTACAAGGAAAATAGTGATGTTCAATAAATGTGGCCACTCCCTTAATCTCCCACCTGAATGTGGACAGCAGCAATTGTGTGAACAGAAGGCAGGCCTCTAAGCTGCAAGGTGCTTTAAAGAGCACAAGGTGTATGAATCTCCATCCTGGAAAATCAAAGGCATTTGAGGAGCATCTGACTTCTGTTCCAGGGAACTGGCCTGAGGCTGAGGACAGGGTGTAACATCTCCCAAAGCCTCTCCCTCCTCTGCCTTCCTCACTTCCTCCTACCCTAACCCCTTCCCGTCAGGCATAGGGCAAATTCCAGCACAAGGCAATCTTGATGCTCACCATTCACTCAAAATTCTCAACAGGCAAGATCAGGACTTTGGGGCACAAGGTTCAGAGAGACGGAATATTAAATATCCTGGCAGGCCTCCCTAGCAGGCCTCATTTCTTATGAAGACTTTGGGGATGCTCCCAGGAGCCTTGCCTGCCTGGCAGATATTGAATAAAGCAGAAGCCCGCATGCAGGAATGGCAGCGTCTTGGAACGGTTGCCTAGTTACACAGTGGCCTGGTCCACGTGGTCTCGTCCATCCAAGCTGCCCAGGGTGAGCCGCTGAGGAAGGAAGGGGAGGGGCGTTCATCCCCGGGCTGAGTGAGGGGGGAGATCCAGCAGCTACAGCAAGCTGCTAGGACATTCTCTTCCTTCCCTCACCTCCAGCTGCCCACATTCTGGGATAGGTGGGCATGGGGAAAGGGGCGAATAAGAGGACAGGATGCCAGGGTAGGAATCCTGGCTCCTCTGCTTGCCAGCTATAGGATTTGGACACGTTAACTCCACCTCTTTGTGCCTCCCTTTAATCATCTTTAAAAAGAAAAAAAAGTGAGATGGGATGTTCCCACCTCACTAGGTTACAATGCCAACAAGTGCCAGTTGCTGCTGAGCCGGCTCCACCTCATGGTTACCCTGTGTGTCACAGGAGAACTCCAGTTTTCAATGGCTGATTTTTCCGAAGTATATCACCAGGATGTTTTTCCAAGGTGCATCTAGGTGGTCTCGAAACTCCGACCTTTTGGTTAGCAGTTGACCACATTAATTGTTTGCACTGCCCAGGGACTCTGGTTTTTACAAGGCTTCAAAATGATAATATATGTAAAGGGCTTACTACAGAGTCTGGGATGCAGTAGACTTAATGTTAGTAGCTCCTACTGCCCGACTTTAGTAGGAAGCTGATAGGAGGTACAATCAGAAGGCCAGTGTTGTGACTAGCACAAATTTGCCCAGGCCTGTCTGCTATGTAAGGAGCTTTGGTGGCCTAGTGCCTAAGGCAGTTGACTGCGAACCAGAAGATTGGTGGTTCAAACACACCAGCCACTCCATGGAAGAAAGACTGGGCAATCTACTTCTGTAAAGGTTTACCACCTGGGTGGACAGGCTGAACTATTAGGTATGTCTATGCAGCGGAGAGTGTACCCAAGACCATGTATAGGGTTGGCAGACAATGGTTCTACAAGTGTATTTGCATGTTCTGTTAGAATTCTCAGGTGTATAGTAGATCTGACAAGGGACAAGGTTGTAGTCACTTCTTGTTCACGGCCAGCTACCCAGAGGGAGCAAGTAGTTGAACCTGTGGGCTCGAGACCACAGTCACAGGGGACATCAAGCTCAATTGGCATAACATACTACACAAAACATTGTTCCACCTCCTACTTTGGCGAGTAGTGACTGGGATCTTAAAAGCTTGCAAGCATCCATCTAGCTGCAACAATGAGTCTCTCTTCATCCAGAACAAAGAAGAATGAAGAATACCAAAGACTCATGGAAACAATTAGTCCTAGGACTGATACACCATGCGACCTGCACACCCTATATGACTATGAGGCCAGAAGAACTAGATGGTGCCTGGCTACCACTGTCAACTACTTGGAGGGGCATCTATGTAGGAGATCCTGGATAGAGAAGGAGAACAATGTGGAACAAAACTCAAAATCATTTGGAAAAAAAAAAAGGGGGATCCAGGTTTGCTGGTCTGATAGAGCCTGGTGGAACCACTGAGACTATGGCCCCTAGCTGCCCTTCAGGTCTAGAATCGAACCCACAACTGTGGCTTCCAGCCAAACAAAAGACAGGCATATGAGTTGAACATTTTACCTGAGGTAGATCCACTCCTTGCAGAGAACAATCATGGGAGAAAGAAGGGCTGTTTATGCACAAGGAGACAGCTCAGGGGGCAGGAGTGCATGGAGGGATGGATACAGGGAAGAGGTAACTATCAGGAGGAAGTAGGAAGGAAGCTGTTGCATGGGGGTAAGTTGTAGTCAGTGTCATGAGACAAAGTGTGTGTGAACTGCTGTATGGAAAGTGCATTTGCTCTATAAACTTTCACTGAAATCACAGTAAAATAAACTAACTAAAAAAAAACAAAAAAGATTTACTACCTGGGAGACCCAGTGGGGGTCACTATGTGTTGGAATTGACTAGAAAACAGTGAGTTAAGTTTTTTGATTTTGGTCTGACAAGAAAATGCTAGGCTCCTCTTTCATAAAGCAAGAAAAAAGTGTCATGAAAAGTTTTAAAACATAGAGCTTTTTCCTGTATTCTGCAGTCTCTCTTGGTGTACCGTGGTGCTTTATATGATATCATGATCCCTTGGGCACAGAGACACTTGCAGATGAGTTTCACAGGCTTCAGGAAGCCTCCTCAGTGATGTGGCACTTGCACACTCATGGAATCAAACCCACACCTGTGGCTTCCAGGTTTCCCTGATAGTACCTGCTACCAGGTTTCCCTGATAGTAAGAGGGGCAGCAGGTAAGTCAAGACAGGCATCTCTCTTTCCCACAGGCCCTCTGTTCCACCCTGTGGCAGATGGATAATCTCCAAAGGGATTGCACCCTTCATGCTGGGGTATGCTAATTATCTGGATCAAAGGTGGGAAAGAGGCTCACCCATGCCAAGTTGCCCACTGAATGTATCATGGCACTGCCAGCCTGGGGCAGAAAGGGCCACAGTCATGCATCATCTGAGATATAGGGGAATGAGCCTGCTTGTCCCCCCCATGCCCAGGCCCCTGCTCATGGTTGAGAACAGTGGTAGTCTTTGGGCAGGTAGGGAGGGACCAGACTGGGGAGGCTGGAGGCTGGACTGCACTGAGATAAGGATCCAGGCCCAAGCCTATTCCATTGTCCTACCAAACTTCACTTACAAAACAAACTTATTTCAAGATAAATTTTTTAAGAATGCACTCCTTAGAACAATCTACCATGTGAGATCAGAAAGGCAATATTTGCACAGGGAGAAAGGTAAGGAGGCAGGAGGCAAGAAGGACCCAGGGAAAGGGTAACCACAGGGAGGAAGTGGCAAGAGTGCTGTTACACTGTAGGGAATGTAACCAGTGTCACAAAACAAAATGTGCATGAACTGTTGAACGTGAAACGAATCTGCTTTCTAAATTTTCACCCAAATCGCAATAAAAAGTTTTTGCTTTTTTTCAAGACAGCGCCTGCAGAGCATTAGATCCTGAGCCCAGGGGTTTGCGTGACTGTACTGGTCACACACCCACGTTTTGAGTTCTGGTCTTGGCTGTGCTGCCAGTGCCCATCTTTGGGCTTTGGTTTTCCTCGCCTCTAAATGAGGGTGGTCAGTGAGATGATTTACAGACCCCTTTTCAGCATCTGTATTTCATAATGTCTGCCCCTCTCACGTGCTTTGTCCATAGACAAGTCCTTCCCCTCTTTTAAGATCAGTTTCCCCATTCTGGATTACATAATTCTGGTTTCCTTCCAGGATTTATGTTTAGAGGGGAGCCTCTTTCCATCCCCTCCCTTGTTTGAGGGAATATTTTCTTCTATGGAAGGGGAGGCAAATTTATCAAGGATGTACTGGGGGTATCAGGTGGAATGGGACATTCCTGGCCACCTCCTTCTGCCACTCTGGTGACTTTGGGGTCCATGGGAAAAGAAAATGGGATAAATCAGCCTTTAAAGAAGGCTCAGCAACTAATGAAACAGAAAGTAAGGCAGCAGTGAGAAATTCATTCCTTCACATATGCTATCATTCCTTCATCTGCCTAGATGACTATAACAGCCTTTACTACATCTCCCTGCTCTCACGCTCTTTCAACCCATTCTTGGCACAGCGCCCAAGTGAACTTCTTAGATGATAAACAGAATCATGTCCTTCCCTCCTGAGAACCACCATCAGTTAGGAATAGATTCAGCTGTAACATAAAACTCAGCTAACAGTGGCTTAACCAAGACAGACGTTTACCTCGCTTATAGAAGTATCTGGTATGAGGCTATCCAAGATTGCTGGACAATTCAGCAGTGTCAGAAACCCAGGCCCCATCTAGCTGTGGGGACTTTATTCCTGGCTTTCATTTTCAAGGTCACGTCATAGGCCAAGATGGCACTGGGACCCCAGCCATTTAATCTGCATCCCTCCTTTCAAGCATGCATTTCAGAAGTGACTACAACACTTCTGCTTACAATCTAATGGCGGAACTTATATCATGTGACCACACCTGCAAAGGAGGCTGGGAAAAGTAGTCTTTATTCTAGACAGCCATGTGCCCAGCTAAACTTGTTGTTGTTGTTAGGAAGAAAGGGGGAATGGAAACTAGAGGACAATTGTTGATCTCTACCACATAATCCTTTCTCAGCTCCCTCGTTGCACTTTGAATAAAACCCAGACTCTTCACTATGCCCCACCCTCTCTCCTCCCAGTCTCACCTCCCTCATCATGCTCAGGCCCGGTGGCCTCCTTTGAGTCTTTCAAATGCTAAGATTGGTTCTCACCTATGGTATTTGACATGCTGTTCCCTGAGCCGGGTACCCTCACCCCCACTCTATGCCACTGGCTCCTTCTCCTCTTTATGTCTCAGCTAAAATATCACCTCCTCAGAGAGGTGTCCCCAGCCACACTGTCTAGCAGAGGGTCCCCCATCATTCTTTCTTGACCCCTTTTTGGTTTATTTATAGCATATATGACCACCTGAAATTATTTTTTAATTTATCTGATGAAAATGCATGAATGAATGGATGAATGACCATGTCAGTGCTTGTGTACCTTTTTGGTTTGTCTTCCCCGTTAGAAAGTAAGCTCCATTGGTGAATGCTTGTCTTATTCACAAACAGATCCATAGAGATTCACTCAACAAGTATTGATTACTTTCCCTGTATATGCGGAGTACTTAAAAGAGAGCATAACCTGTTTTCTTTCTCAGCTGTAGAGAAACCAACAGGTGTGATTTAGGGCTCAGCTGCTGGACAGGGGGCAGAGAAATGGGCAGGGAGCTCAGCAGAGAAGGGGATAAGTGAGTCCAGTGAAATCATAATATAGTAAAACCTGCAAAAGCAGGAACTCATCTAAGGAGGAAACCTGTCAGAGACAAAAAACAAATAATTTTCCACTAAAACGAGCGACAGGAAAGTGATAAGTGCACCCTGTCAAAGACAAAACTTGCAAGACCCACAAAAACAAGGCAGTCTGGTTGAGTTCTGGCTCTCACAAATTTCAAGGTAGTAATACCGCAGCAATTAGTAATACGATTAGGGTCATTTGTAGCCTCATTTCTGGCTCCTTTCCATGTTTCCACCCATATATCACTATCTGCTTTTGTCCCTCTTTTTTTTTGTTTATTCTTTATCCTCTCTGGAAGAAGGTAGAGTATAAACAAACAAATGAATACTAAATAATATACATACCATATCTGAGTGCATCCAGATGTCAGGAATAGAAACCTACTTCAGTCAGTGCCAAGAAGCTCTAGTAGCACAGTGCCTAAGGCATCTGACTGCTAACCAGAAGTTAGCAGTTCAAACTTGGCAGCTGCTCTGTGGAAGGAATATGGGGCAATCTACTTCCTTAAAGATTTATCTCCTTAGAAACCCAATGGGGGTTGCTATGAGTTGGAACTGACTTCATGGTGGTGGGTTTGAGTTTGGTTTTTGGTCAGTCAGTGCCAGAGCTCTCCTCTGAGCTGCAGAGCTGAGCATCCAACCTTGTACTTGTCATCCCTTTGTGGATATCTTAGAAGGCTTCAACTGATGTATTCAGAAAGCAACTCATCATCTCCTTCAAATTGGTCTTCCCCTAGTCTTGATAAATCAGCTGTTTAAGACAGAAGTCAGGAGTTCCTTTACACATATGGTTAAGTGCTCGATTACTAACCAAAAGATTGGCAGTTCAAGCCCACACAGAGGGGGCCTTAGAAGACAGGCCTGGCGATCTGTTCCTGAAGAGTCACATCTTAAAAACACCACGAAGCAGTTCTACTCTGCACACTTGGAGTTGCCATGAGTTGGAACTGACTTGATGGCAACTAACAACATTAACATTAGACAGAAGTCTCCATACCCCCCTCAAGAGGTAGTACTGTATAACAGTGGTTTCAAGCAGTTTCTCAAGTGTGGTACTACTGATCATTTTGTGTTGGATAATTCTAGGTTGTGGAGGGCTGTTCTGTGCATTATAAAAGGTTTAACAGCATTGCAGGCTCTGTTCACTAGATGCCAGTATTACTCACCTCATTCCCTAGGTGACAATCAAAAATGTTTCCAGATATGACCAAACATCCACAGAGGGCAATATTTCCCCCAGTGGAAAACAGCTAGTTTTCTATGATCACATATAGGTTGGACAGACGATACTCCTACGTACAAATTTGTATGTGCTACAAAAATGTCCACAGACATACATAACAGAGCTAACAGGGGGCAAAGTTAGGATAACTTCTTAGCCACAACCAAGCACCTTGAGGGAGTGAGTCTCTGGGCTTGCAGGCTCAGGACCATGGTCACAGGGGACATCAATCACAATTGGCACACGTAGTATACAAAAACATTGTTCTGTCCTAAAAAAGAAAGAAAATGGCTGGTTTAGAGCAAGGACTTAAACCTCAGGGTCTGTGGGATTAAATTTCAACTCTGCTATGGAATTTTGGACAAGCTACTTAATCTTTCTGGGTGTCAAGTTCCTCCTCTATAAAATGAGGAAAATAATGGTCACTGCCTTCATAGATTAAATGAATTAATGTGTGTAAAGCACTTAGAATTGTGCCTGGCACATAGAAGTGTTATGTTTACTATTATTATTACCTTTGAAACTCCCTGTCTCCCCCTCAACCCAGCCAATCTCATTTCTGAATCACTTTACTTCCGATATCTCTAATGTCCATCCACCTTCTACCAACATCACCCTTTTCTGAGCCAACGGTATCTCTTGCCTCTGAGTAAGGCTTCCTACAATCCTTTCTCTACAGAGGAGACAGTCTGATCTGTTTAAACACTTCAATTCTTCAAACCGTCATCAGAGTCCCATTCGTTACTCTTAGGAAAAAGCTTCCACAACAATGGCTTAGAGATTATGCAGAGAACAACTCCTGTCCATCTCTAGGACTTTGTCTCTTAACATGGTCCCCCTTCCTTGCTAGTTTTAGTTCCATTGGTTTTACTCTCCATTTTGCAAAAGTTCTAGTCTCCCTCCTACTCGAAGGCCAGACGCTCACGTGCAACCTCAAATTAAGCTAGTTTCAAAGCAGGGATCATAAACTTTTTGTATTTCATTTTATTTATTTTTGCAGGGTTCTCTTCCTTCCCCTCCCATCCCCTGGTAACCAACAGGGATCATAAACATTTAAAAACGAAATACTGGCTACTTCCTTGGTGGTATCACTGGGTGGTGCAAATTATTCACATATTCAGCTGTGAACTGAAAGGTGAAAGGTTCAAGTATGCATAGAGGTGCCTCAGATGAAAGACCTGGCAAATTGCTTCTGAAAAATCAGCCACTGAAAGCACAGTGCTGCTGTGACACTCAGAGGTACCAGGAGCCAAGTTGATGGCAAGTGGTTTTTTACCTCCTTGGAGGGACAGAAAGAGTGTTAAGTGCTTGAGTCAGGTGGACTGGCATGTCCAGTGGGCCAGTATGTGCACTGCACAGTGACACTCAGCCAAGGGGACCAGTAGGAACTGCAGTTTAATCCAAACTCTCCTTGGCTGGTGATGCCCAGAGGCATCTGCTTGCCAAGTAGTTTGTTCATGGAGCTATGTCCCTTAAAGGAGGTGTCTTTTGGGAATTTGCAATGAGGCTACCATAAAGGCTGGTGGTAGCCCTATGATAAGAGCACAAACAAGGTGGATAATAGTGGAAATACTATTTTTAAATGTACATTTCTTGTCTCTTATAGAGAAAGTAATTTATCAGAGACAAGAGAAGAGACTGCCTTATGCCAATTGACTAGGCGTCTTGTATTCTTTCTTTCTATAGCTGGAAAGTAGGCTGCTCCCACACCATTTGCACTAGTTCAGAGCTGTGGCTGACTTGAGGAAAGCTGTCCTTCACTTTATATATTGAACAAATGGATAATTTTCAAGTCTTGGAGTGATGCAATTAGCACTTTCCATAATTAAATTCACAGTAAAGTGCCTTCTGGGAGTGTCATATCTTTTTTTTTTTTTTTAATTAACTGTTCTTATTAACTTCATTCATCTGTCTCATAAAAAATGTAAACTAAACCTACCCACAAAGAGTACAATCAGAAACATTACCACCTAGCAAATACAATAAGCACTAAATGTTTAGCCTCACAGACAAGCTATTTCAAAGTCAGAAGGAACCTCACAGATCACGCAGCACATTCACCTAGTGATGAGGAATCTGAGGCTCAGATGCATGCCCTGCATCAATTAGCTTGAAAGTGGCATCCCTAAGGGGATACTGAGGTCTCCTATTTGCTGGGCTAGTGCTTTAATGGACCACAACAGAGAAAGGAAAAATGGAGCCCCACTCCCTTACCAGGTATTGTCGGTGTTGTTAGGTGCTGTTTTGGTTACTTCATACTGCTCTAACAGAAAATACCACAAATGGGTGGCTTTAAAAAACAGGGATTTATACTCTTACTGTTTAGGAGGCTAGAAGTATGAGGGGCTGGGAGAAAGCCCCTCAACCTTGGGCTTCAACTCTGCCTCTTGCTCCTGGCCCACTGAAGCTGGAGGTGTCTTTTAACTCAGGCAGTTGCTAGCTGCTGAAGCTGACAAACCAAAAGTTGACAAATAAAATGGCACAGTCCCAAGATTACCAAACAACCCAGCAGGTCACTAGTTCAAGTCCAGAGACAGTTCCAATATTGGCAGACAACATGGCAGGCTGCCAAATGAAGACTCAGCTACCTGCAGAGTCAAAGCATGCCAAAAAGCTGCAAAGACTTTTCTCAAAGCTTCTTCTTACATGCTGGAAACAGACCACATCCCTAAGGCAGCTACTCAGCTGCTCTAGTAGATTCCACCAAGGAGTTGATTACCAGTCTCATCTTGGGGAATAATTACATACAGCTGCCCAGCTACTCAAAACCAGGCCCAGCCAATGTAATTGACATACAGCGTAACTACCACAGGTGCCATCAGGTTGGTTTCAACTCTAAGCAACCCTATGTACAACAGAACAAACCACTGCCCATTCCTACACAATCCTCATACTTGTTCCTATGCTTGAGCCTATTGTTGTAGCCACTTTGTTGATCCAGATGATAAATCTAAGTGAAAGCTGTAGTTCTGACTATCTGGTCTGCAAACAAGGTGTGAATGTCCAAGATACTGGTTGGCAACTCTGTTGAATCTCATTGCAATCAATTCCCAGTGGTGGTTGTTGTTTTTCAGATGTAACATATTCTGATAGTGTGTTGGATTGGGTTCTCTAGAGAAACACAAAAACCAGCAAAGTGTATATATATATTTATAGAGAGAGAGAGAGATTTATCTTAGGTAAATGGCTCACAAGCATGTAGAAGCCGACAAGTTCAAGCTGAAAAGTTCGTCTCTGGAAGGGGATGGGGCCCGGAGCCGCCTGGCTTTTGCATGCACGGCAGAGGAGTTCAAGCCACAAAGTTCGTCTCTGGAGGAGATGAGACCTGGAGCCGCCTGGTTCCCGTAAGCACAACAGAGCCGAGAGAATCAAGCTGGCACGCAGCACGCTGATTGCTGTTCCCAACAAAGGATGAATCCGAAACCTCCAGGGCGAGCGGTGAGCTGCTCACTCAAGGAAGTATATAGTCCAGAATGCCATTCTTCCAGTTTGTCCTTGAGATAGCATTGCAGGTAGGCCACACCCCTGGGGAAACTCCCCTTGGGCAGACCGGCCGCTCAGAACTCAGTCATGTGATCCATCATGGGAACCACCACTCACAACTGGAGTCCAGCCAAACTGACACATCTTCAACTATCACAGATAGTATCACTTTCTTATGAAGCATCAGGCCTGGCTTGCTAAAGCTCAGGCAGACATGTTCTTTCATCCTCATCTTATTAAACAGGATGGGGGTCTCTGAGATGACTATGCTTTAAGCAAACCAGAGATCTGTACATTGGGTTGACCAGAACATTCCAATCGTATCCTCCTCTTACATATTTAAGTGTGAATTCATTTTTAAAATAGATTTTCAGCCATTTTGAAGTCTTTGCTACAGAGATAAGCATATGGTTAAGAGTATGCATGGTGTCCTGGTGTCCAGGTTATAGGATCCCATTTTTTTCCAATCAGTGCCCTCACTTTAACGTCGGACACCATTCTAGGGTGTTATTGAGGAGGTGATGGCCCAGGGTGTGAAGCAGAGGGTTCTGCAGGTGAGTCCACCCAGGTTTCCATGCTGACTGTACCACCTACTCCTTGTGCCACCCAGTGCAAGTCTATTCATTTCTCTGAGCTAGTTTCCATGTCTGTCAAATGGGAACACTGGTAGATACTTCCCAGAGTTGCTGGAAGATTAAATAATATGTTGTACATGAGTACACTGTGAGAGCACCTAGGAAAACAGAGTCCTTTAACCTGTTTCCCTAACAGGTTCCCTAACAGGTTTCCGTGAGGTCTTTGTAAGGCTTTTGCCTGTCATCATCATTTTGATTCCCTGGTGCCATGAATGTGGTCTTATATAATACAAGTATGTGCTCAACACGTTTGTTCAATTCATTAATAAATCAATGCATGAGGGAGGTGGTTATAGCTTTTCCTGTATCTGTAGCACTAGCAAGCACTAGTGGGTTAAATGGTGGTCCCCCAAAAGATAGTTGTAGGCCTTAACCCCTGGAGCCTGTGAAATGGACATCACCTTATTAGAAAAAAGATCTTTGCAGATGTAATTTGTTTAAGGATCTTCAGATGAGATAATCCTAGATTATCTGGATAGACCCTATATATAATGACAATTGTCCTTTAAGAGAAAAGAGAGAAGACATAGCCACAGGGAAAAAAGCCATGTGAAGACAGAGGCAGATATTAGAGTGATGAAAGAAGTCCCTGGATACAAATGAGTTCTGTTCCTAATTTGTCTTTATATCAAATTTGTGTGTAAGTCAGAACAGTTAGGTATGGTTTGATTTAACACCAGTGTGGTAGTTAAATTTGTACGTCAACTTGACTGGGCCTGGTTGAGTGTCTGGGCAGCTGGTGGTAGTTATTCCCCATGATGAAACTGACAACACCATGGTGGGATCTACCACAAGCAGCTGAGTAGCTGCCTTTGGGATGTGGTCTGCATCCTGTATATAAGGAGAAGCCTTGGGGATAGTCACTAGCTTATGGAACACTTGGACCCTGCATATAGCCATGTTGTTGTTCAGCAGCCTGGCCGGCTCTGACAACTTTGGGACTTACAATGGACTTGGATTAATGGCCTGCCATGTGGTTTTGTAACATTGGGACTGTGCCATTTTTATTTGTCAACTTTGGGCTTGTTAGCCTCCGCAGCCAGTAGCTGCCCGAATGAAGAGATGCCTCTAGCTCCAGTGGGCCAGAAGCAAGAGGCAGAACTAAAGCCTAAAGTCAAGAGTCTTTCACCCAGCCCCTAGATAGGCTTGGCACTTTGAACTGGGACTTCTAGCCTCCTGAACTGTAAGAGAATAAACTCCTATTTGTTAAGACCATCCCATTTGTGGTATATTCTTGTCAGAGTAGCACTAGGTAACCAGAACAACCAGTTAGTCAAATGCTTATTTTTAGTATATAGTGTACCTTTCTATGCGTAAAAAAATTTAACACTTCAGATATACTAAAACATCTTTAACGTAATAGTATTTGGTTGTATGTCACAAGTAGAGCCCACCTGTATGTATCTTGGGCTGGGAGGATGAGGGTGGCTGTGGCCGGCTGCTACTGTGGCAAGCAGTTTGGCCTGCAGCCAGTGGACCTGCTGCTGTGCTGTGGAGATGTCCAACTGGTGCACAGTAAGGCTGACCTGTGCTGCACGGCCATGCTACCCAAGTACACAGGCAGACCTTCTACAGTTGAGGGGCACAGCAGGGACCTCAGATGCTGCGGAGCGAGCTGTGACTAATCAGCAGTGGGGAGAGAACCAGGGCTGGGTTCGAATTCCCTTCTGATGAGGTGCCTCCCCTGAGCTCGTCTTTGTTCACACTGGCAAGGCCTGGTGCTCAGTAAATGTCTCATTCATTCTTTCCTTTTTCCTATCTTATCAGTTTCACAAGAGATTTCAGCCTGAGAGGAGTGAATTAGAACTCAGAGGTATAAACTGGCAGATTTAGCCATCTACTTTGTTCTTAATAAAACTCTGGTACTAGTTCACTTCATGATTCAGGAATTATTACTGGACGTTTTATGGGTGTTGGTTCATAACTATGGGTTGTTTGTGAGTTGGACATTTGTAAACCAGGGACTGCCTGTACAGTCAAAAGGAATGCTTGACAGCCACCTGAAGCTAGAAGAGAAAAAAGACAGATTTTTCCCTAGAGTCTCCAGAGGGAATGTGGCCTTGCTGACAACTTGACTTCAGATTTCTGGCCTCCAGAACTGTGAAAGAATAAATGTATGTTGTTTTCAGCCACTTAGTTTGTGGTAATTTGTTGCAGCGGCCCTAGGAAACAAATGCACCAGCACATGGGAAGCATTCCGTAAACACTGGAAGAAGTGAAAGGATTTGACTTGTGTTTTGAGTCCTTGGACTCTACTATACACCCAAAGCATTTTGTCCAAGTTGTGTCAACTATGAACTGAAAATCTGGAGAAAGCATACTACCCTTTGAAGTTCCATGGCCTAAGGAGCTGGAAATTCGGAGAAGCCTCCCAGATGACACTTTATGTAGAAGAATATACCAGGAACTTTCTCTAACCCATCCGCACTCCTGGCAGATAGTGCTAACAGTCTCCTCTTAACATCCAGGGGAGATGTCAAAGAGCAGGGGGACATTCAATCTGGACCTCAGGGTGGAGCAGAGTTGGCAGAGTGGCTCAGCCTCCATCCTGAGCTCCAGGCTCATGGTCCAAATGCTCCATGACATCTTCCCTGGATATCTCCCACCTGGCATGTCATAAATTGAACTCCTGATACCTGGCCCCCATCTACTCTTTCTCTGGTCTTCTCCATCTCAGTAACTTGACACATCATTCTTCTAGTTACTCTGTCTTCTCAACTTCTCTCATGTTTTCACATCCTTCATCCAATCCCATTAAATATGTCTAGAATCCAGTCACTGTGCACAATTCTCAGTGGACCCAGAGGTCACCATGTGTTCTGGACTTCACTATTTTAAAAGCTTCTTTCTAACTGGTTTCTCTACTTCTATCCTAGCACCACTGCACTCTACCCTCCAACAGGCAGCCAGAGAAACCTTTTTAAAATCTGTGGAATCCTGTTTTTTAAAAAATTTTTATTGTGGCAAAATATATATAACCAAGTAATTTGCATTTTAACCATTTTTAAGTGTATAGTTCTGTGACGTTATGTTTACCACATTGTACAACCATCACCACTACCCATTTTCGAAAGTATTTCATCACCACAAACATAAACTCTGTATCCTTTAAGCAATAACACCCCATTGTCCTCTACCCGCAGCCCCTGGTAACCACTGATAACTTTCTGTTTCTACACATTTGTCTGTTCTAGACACTTCTTATAAGAGGGGTTATACAGTATTGCCCTTTTGTGTCTGATTTATTTCACTCAGTATCATGTATTCTAGGTTCACCCATGTCATAGCATGTATCAGAATTTCATTTATCCTTATGGTGGAATGGCATTGTATATGTGCACCACCTTTTGTTTAGCTATTCATCTGTAGGTGGACAGAGAATTCTTTTGAAAACCAAACTCAGATCCCATCACTTCTTTGCTCAAATGACTTCCTGGCTCATTCAAAATGAAATTGTTGTTGTTGTTATGTGCCATTGAGTCGGACCTGACTCATAGCGACCACTCCTTGGGTTTCCGAGGCAGTATCACTATGGAAGTAGATTGCCCCATCATCCTTCCGAGGAGTGGCTGGTGGGTTTGAACCACCAGCCTTCTGGTTAGCAGTCAAGTGCCTTAGGCACTGTGCTACCAGAGCTCCTCGAAATTAAATGCAGGAGGCTAATCCTTGCCTAAGGCATTCAATGGCTAACCAGAAGGCTGGCGATTCAAACCCACCAGTCACTCCTCGGAAGGAAGTTTGGCAATCTACTTCCATAGTGATACTGCTTCGGAAACCCAAGGAGGGGTTGCTATGAGTCGGATCCGACTTGATGGCAGTGAGTGAGTGAGTGAGAATCCTTGTCTAAGGAGCTCTGGTAGCACAATGGTTAAGTCTCGGTTGCTCATCAAAAGATTGCCATTCAAATCCACCAGCTGCTCCACTTGAGAAATGAACTGACAAAATGCTCCAGTGAAGATTATAGCCTAGGACTCCTGATGGGGCAGTTATACTCTTGTCATACAGAGTCCTCCATCCTGCTCTATCCCCTCTGATTTCATCTCTTCTCACTCAGCTCGGTCCTCTGGCTTCCTTGCAATTCCTTCAAGCTGCCAAGCACATTCCTACCTCTGGGCCCTTGTACCTCCCGTCCTTCTGCCTGGATTTCTCTTCCCATGGCCCTGTTCTTCCCATCATGCAGCTTCTGCTCCTGTGCCACCTTCTCAGAAAGGCCACCCCTTCCCATCATTCTCTTAGTTATCTAGTGCTATGACACAAATACCACAAGTGGGTAACTTTAACAAACAGAAACTAGTTCTCTCACTGTTTAGGAGGCCAGACGTTCGAATTCAGGGTGCTGGCTCTGGAGGAAGGTCCTTGTCTCTTTGAGCTTCTGCTCCTGGGCCATCTTCATTTGGCTTAGCATCTCTCTTTCCCCATCTCTACTTTTCTCACTTGCTTGTTTAATCTTTCATATCTCAACAGAAATTGATTTAACTTCTGTTGTTCACATCCTACATTAACCCTGTCTCATCAACATACAAAGGAACACCCATTCACAGAAGGGATTATAACGACAGATATGGAGGTTAGAATTTACAATACATATTTTTTTGGGGACACAATTCAATCTCTAACACTCTCTAACCCTCCACTCTGCTTCATTTTCTTCTTTTTTTTTTCATATTGAATGCCTTGTCAGTAGACTACCTTGGATACTGTGATTAAAAATTCTGCAGTTCCCTGAAAAGTTTCACAATCCAATCAGAAATCAGTATCTATTTAATATCTGTAAAAGTTGTGTGACCCTGAGATTGTGAAAAAATTTTGGATTTTGGTGAAGTTCACCTGCTCTTAGAGCAGATGGGGATAGATGCATTGACCTACAGAGTGAAAAAAAAAAAAAAGCAAAAACCACAGGTGGCCATGTGGGTGAGGGGTCATGAATTATGTGACTCTAATGGACATGGGTGAAGACCAAATACCAAAGTCTTCAGTATGGATTATACCTCAACATAAAGAACAAAAACCCTCACAAATGGACCAATAAGCAACATCATGATAAATGGAGAAGAGATTGAATTTGTCAAGGATTTCATGTTATTTGGATCCACAATCGATGCCTATAGAAGTAGCAGTCAAGAAATCAAACAATGTATGGCATTGGGCAAATTTGTTGCCAAAGACCTCTTTAAAGTGTTAAAAAGCAAGAGATGTCACTTTGAAGACTAAGGAGTGCCTGACCCAGACTATGGTACTTTTAATTTCCTCATATGCATGTGAAAGCTGGGCAAGGAATAAGGAAGACAGAAGAAGAATTGATGCATTTGAATGATGGTGTTGGCGAAGAATATTGATTATAACATGGACTACCAGAAGGACTAAGAAATCTGTCTTGGAAGAAGTACAACCAGAATGCTCCTTAGAAATGAGGGTAGTGGTGAGACTTTATAATCACTTACCTTGGACATGTTTTAAGGAGAGAATGGTCCCTGAGAAAAGACGCCATGCTTGGTAAATTAGCTAGTCAGTGAAAAGGGGAAAGACCCTCAATGAAATGGATTGACACAGTGGCTGCAACAATGGGATCAAACATAGCAACAACTGTGAAGACTGCATAGAACTGGGCAACGTTTCCTTCTGTAATATATAAAGTTGCTGTGAGTTGGGCCTGACTTGACAGCACCTAACAACAACAATAGACATAGTAAAGCCACCACCTTCTTTAAAATGGTGTTCAGCTGGGCAATTGAGCATCAAGATCTGGCCATATCCTGGTCATTAAACTCAACAAACCTGGGTGGCAATTCCCCCACCCCCACACTTGAAGAGCTCAACATCAATGTTTTCTTAAAGGTTAAGCATGTTTCTGCTCTGGGGAAATTTAAAATGAATTATAAAAATGTTTAAGAAAATCAGAGCCATAGTACTAATATTTATATCTTAAATATTTCATATTAAAATGTGTATTATATATGCTTAGTATATTTATAGAAATTTGGTCTTTTAGAATTAACAGGTCAGCCATGTAACATCCATTTGATGTATATGGTTAAAGAATTTGGCTGCTAACCAAAAGATCAGAAGTTCAAACCCACCAGACTCTTTGCATGAAAAAGATGAGGCAGTCTGCTTCAATAAAGATTTACAGCCTTAGAAACCTTATGGGGAGTTCTACTTGTCTGCCAGGGTCATTATGAGCTGGAACCGACTGAACGGAAGAGGGTTTTTTTTTTTTAATTAAGTAATAATTGATCTTAACTTAGATTTTAATTTGAAATCTTACAAAGTTTATATTGAGCCTTAGAACATTTAAGACACTTTAAGGATCTCCATATTTATTAGCTTAATTTAATAGATTTATAAAAATTACTTAAGAACCTAGGAGGATTTGCCAATAATATCAATGAGCTACTAAAAAACTGAAATTGAATTCATGGAATTTATAAACACAGTTTAAAATGTCTGATGGTATTGGAATGAATTAAGTTTGCAAATGGAATCCACCATTATAGGGGGGAAGAAAAAAAAAACCTCACTGCCATCGAGTCGGATTTGACTCATAGTGACCCCTCCTTGGGTTTCCGAGGCGGTATCTGTATGGAAGTAGATTGCTCTATCTTCCTTCCAAGGAGTGGCTGGTGAGTTTGAACGACCAGCCTTCTGGTTAGTAGTCAAATGCCTTAGACACTACGTCACCAGAGCTCCTATTGTTATTGTTGTTATGTGCCAACGAGTTGGACCCGACTCATAGCGACCCCTTCTTGGGTTTCTGAGGCAGTATCACTACAGAAATAGATTGCCCAACTTTCCTTCTAAGGAGTGGCTAGTGGGTTTGAACCACCAGCCTTCTGGTTAGCAGTCAAGTGCCTTAGGTACTAAGCTACCAGAGCTCCTGTATGATAGAAATGGCCCTTCAAAATAATGACCATATTTGTTTTTTTATTTACAAGTAGATAGATAAGCTGAGTTTTAAAGCTTGCTTTTTAAACTTTTGATTTAAATACATTTATCATTAATCCTGAAAACCAAGAACTATTTCAGAAAAGTTTTTTTTTTTTTTCTGTTCACAAAAACCACTGAGGACTTTAAACATTATTTGTTCACTTTTCTATTGTCTTTTCTCCCTTCATTAGAATGTAAGTCCCATATGAGTAGGTATCTTATCCACTGCTGTGTTCTCAGTACTTAGGACTGCATCTGAAACATAGTAAATGCTCAGGAAATTTTTGAAGAATAAGTGAAAGTGACTTTTTTTTTTTTTTTGCCTCTAGGTCCTATATACAATTGCTAAGGAGCTGTGGGGTATAGTGCCTAAGGCAATTGACTGCTAACCAGAAGGCTGGCGGTTCAAACCCACCAGCCCCTCTGCAGAACAAACATGAGGCAGTCTGCTTCAGTAATGATTTATAGCCTGGGAAACTCAATGGGGTCCAACTATGAGTCGGACTTGATGGCAATGAGTTTTGGTTTGAGAAGGAGACAAAAATGAGAGGGACTGACACAGTGGCTGCAATAGTGGGTTCAAACATACCAAGAACTGTGAGAATGAGGCAGGACTGGGTAATGTTCCACTCTGTTATCCATAAGGCTGCTACGAATCGGAGCCGACTCAATGACACCTAACAACAAGAAGGACACTAAAACCCAGTAACAGTATGGAAGATGCCCAAGATTCTGAATAAAGAAGCCAGGGTCACGCCTAGGACCCTTACTTCCTGAGTCTACTGTTCCACAAAAGCCCCTCTACTTGCTGACTCCTGTAGAAGTCCCAAGCCATGATCTTTTTCCTTCACCTTCACCAGAGAGTACATTTACATGACTCACCCATGTGAGTCCTTCTTTCATCTCTTCTTCTGATAGGTTGAAGAGTCCTATGTTTGTTTCTACACCACCCTAGAACCATCACATGACTTTCAAATGAATGAACAAACAAATGAGCAAACAAATAGTGCTTTCCTAAAGCACACTGCTGTGCCAATCGCTGCCACAGAAGCTAACGGCCCTTTTGAGACAGACTGTATGGGATCAAATCCAATTTCATGGCTTGTTGGTTGGTATGTGACTTCAACTCATGCTTAAGAAATATTGCGAATATTTCATGCTTTAAAAATAAATGCTAGCCTCAATCTGCTTACCAGGCAAGATGTAAGGAAATCCTAAACTCAGGACGCCAGTGGAAACATTTTAAATTGTTTGCTTAAGATATATCAGTAGATACCTATAGATGTAAAGGCTTACCAGGACATGCAGGCCTTTTGGGGAAGAATTTCAACATGGTTTACATTTCAGCTCCAACATTTATAAACAGAACAAAATCCGGAGGGAAGGAGCCTGAGAAGATAAGCTTTGAGGTAAATAGTTCAGGAGGCACCAGAATCTGCTTCCTGGGATCGGCCATTTAGGCCTAACAATGGGGGTGGTTGGGCACAGCTGAGAGTAGAGCCGAGAGGCGCTTCTCAAATTAAAAATGCATCTAAGTCACCCGGGCATCTCCTGAAATGTACTTTCTGATTCCAAAGCTTGGGCTATGGCCCGGAAATACTGCATTTTTAACATGCTCTTGGGTGATGTGGATGCTGCTGGTCTGTGGGCCACTTTGACTAGCAAGAGTCGAGGAGGGTATTAAGAAGCACTGTCATCTCAAAGGTTAAGCTCTCGGCTGCTAACGAAAAAGTTGGCAGTTCGAACCCACCAACTGCTCCATGGGATAAAAGACCTGGCAATCTGCTTCTGGAAAGATTACAGTCTGAGAAACCCTATGTGGGAAGTTCTACTCTATCCTGTAGGGTCACTAAGAGTCAAAATTGACTCAAGGGCACCCCAAAACTGGGGGGCATTGGTGGCTCAAGGGTAGAAATCTTGCATTCCATGAGAGATCCAGCCAATGCACCTCATGTATAGACAAACCTATTTGTCAACGGAGGCTTGCGTTTTGCTATGATGCTTAATAGGTTTCGGCAGAGTTTTCAGACTAAAATGCACTAAAAAGAAAGGTCTAATCCCTTGTTTAATCAGCACCGCCCTCTACTTCATGAAATACGTGCTATTATTACCCTGATTTATAAGCTAGGAAACTGAGGCTTAGAAAAGCAACTTGTCCAGATCTTCGAGGCTGTACCCTTAAGCACCATGTACTCACAAAGCCTATTTTGGATGCTATTCTTCAGTAGTTTTTGTGCCAAAAGAAAGCACTCTGGTCTTTGTGGCCACAAAGCCAACTCCATTTCTTGGAGTCCGGGGAAGATTATAAACACTTTTTCATTACCAAGGAAACCTTTTACTTCCTAGAAAAAGGGAGCTATAAATGTTAACACACGCAAAGACGCTGAAATGGAAATTGTTGCTGCAAACCAGCTCCTATCTGAGCGTGGATCGGGACATGAACAGAAGCCTGGCCTTTCAGAATCGCTCACATCCTATACCAATTAAGTGTTTGGGGAAGCTGACAATGATTTCCTGATGTGGAAATCACTTTGAAACATGTAGGCTGGTAGCTAAAGCCATTAGTCCCACTTGAACTTCAAGGACAACTACAAAGAAAATATTTTGTAAATTGCACAAGAAGCATAGATTTGCCAACCCCTGGGTTAGCACGAACTGGTCAAGCAATGCTTTTAACACTTTATTTCCTAAATGGACTAATACCTGGGGGGAGATGGAAAACAAACCTTACTTCAGAAAGACAACACAGGGCTTCTTAAAAGCCACAGGACTCCCTGAATCAGACAGCTGTTGTGTGAAGACCTGGGCTCCTTCCTTCGACAGAGTTTTTATTTCAGGCCCAAGCTTGAGGGAATATAAATGAGCCCCATGCCACTTGCCTGACCTTTCCTTGCTAGAACCACAGAGAGCTGCTCCTTCTGAAAGCCAGAAAGGACACCAAGGCAGACATTTCTAAGTCACATTAAAAGCAGGGCTTCAAACTGGTTTAAAATGGTTCAGTAATGGTTGTTGTAAACAAAGGCCATGTATGCGTTGCACAGTAACCTTATCTATTGCCTTTGGTATTTTGTCCCTAGTAGTATACAAACAGCAGTGCTGTGGTCAAAGATGGTGGCCAACTGCACTGTTTTGAATGTGTGTTGCTCTCTAGAGTCCTGCCAATAATCCAATCTCCCACATCAGGCTCCTGAAATTTTCAGGAGGAAGGATTGTGCCAGGACTTTTGGAGAGCAACACACATTCAAAGCAGCACAACTGGTCACCATCTTTGACAGAGAAGAGACACAGGTGATCCTACTGGGATCAAAATACCATGGGTAATAGATTTGGTTGTTATGCAACACATACATGACCCTTGTTAATGAAGCCAATTATTGAACCACTTTGTACCAATTTAAAGCCCTGGTAAAGTAAGTTGAGCCACAAAGAGAAATAGGAGGAAAGTTAAGGGTTTAACTGGAAAATTACTTTCTCTTGACTTCTCAGGGTTCTGTGGCTCTTTAACTATTGGCCTTCAGTATCTAGTACAAAATATAGTTGAGAAACCACAGAAATGTTCCAGTCAAGACTGCTTTCATTCTTTCTCTGTTGCTCCAGTGAAGCAAGTTACTAACATTTCTCTTCTTTCTATGTGAGGCTCATTGGTGTGGAAAGGCCAGGGTGCCAGGAGTGAGGAGATCTGGGCTTTAACCTTGGCAATGTCATTGAATAAACTACATGTCTGGGACACTTCTTTGGGTGTCACCTACACTGAGTGGTGAAGACCTGGAGTTTGGGAGTCAAACTGGTCAGACCCTCATTACCCTCCATTTGCTCATCTTTAAAATGGGGGTAAAAACAGCACCTCCCTCAAAGCACTATCATGAGGGTTCCATGAGAGGATACCTGTAAAGCATTTAGCACAGTTCCTGGGACATATTGGGCTCAAGGTGAATGATGCCTGCTGAAGTTGTGCAAAAGAGTGCCTCTGGTCTGTTACATACATAGTAAATTGCCAAAAAGTGTACTTATGATTATTCTTATAATGTCATCATTGGTGGTGGTCTACAAACCTTGTCAGGCCCTTCTAGTCCTGACATCCCTGATTCACACATTCCTTCACAGTTAGGGAAAGGGCATAGAACTGCAGTAAACCATGTCTTAATTTCCTAGAGCTGTGATACCAAAGTACCACAAAGTGGGTAGTTAATTGGAACAGATCTTCATTGCCCCACAGTTCTGGAGACTAGGAATCCAAAATCAGGGTATCAGCCATGTTGATTCCTTCTGTGGGTGAATCTATTCTATACCTTGCTCCCAGTTTTTGGTGATACCTATTATTGGCATTCCTTGGCTTGTAGTTCATTCCAATCTGTTTCCACTGTCACATGTCCTACTGTGTCTCTCCTCCTCTTTTATAAGAACATATTCATATTAGATTAAAACCTACTTTACTCCAGTAAGACTTCATGTTAACTGATAACATCTTCAAAAACTTATTTTCCAAACAAAGTCACACTCACAAATACCTGGGGTTAGAATCTTGAGATGAAAAAATGATCCTTAATTACAAAAGTGGGTTCAATGTAATCACAAAGGTTCTCTTCAGAAGGAGGGAAGAGGGCCAAAGCCTGAAAAAGGTGATGTGATGCTGGAAGCAGAGATCAGATAAGGAGAGAGAGCTTTGAGCTGCCATTCTGTGGGCTTTGAAGATGGAGGAAGAGGCCATGGGTCAAGGAATGCATGCAGCTCTAGAACCTAGAAAAGGCTAGGAACTGGATTCTCCCCTGGAGTTTCCAGAATGAACAAAGCCATGCCAACCAATTTTAGATGTCTGCACCCCAGCACTGTAAGATAATAAATTTGTGTTGTTTTAAAATATAAACTTTGAGGAAATTTGTTAAAGTAGCAATGGAAAACATATAGACAGCTTCCCTTGAATTTACATGGTATGATCTAAAAATGTCTTAAACAAAAAAAACCCATTGCCATCGAGTCGATTCTGACTCATAGCAACCCCCCATTGTGCTTCAAGGCGGTACATTTTTATGCAAGTAGATCGCCCCATCTTTCTTCCACAGTGCAGCTGGTAGGTTTGAACTGCCAATTTTCTGGTTAGTAGTCAAACTGCCTTAGACATTGCACCACCAGAGCTCCTAATAGTGTCTTTGTTGAAATAAAAAGTATTACCTGGTTGTATGCTGCTTCAGAGCATATGCCCAATATGATTCTCTGGTTTACCATACCATAACTCGTGTGAGTACACAACTTTTATTCATGCTAAAGGTAAAAAAAAAAAAACCAAAAATAAACTAATTGTCATTCAGTTGATGCTGACTAATGGTGATCCCATGTAGATCAGAGTAGAACTATGCTCTCTGGGGTTTTCAATGGCTGTGACCGTTCAAGAAGTAAATCACCAGGTCTTTCTTGCATGGGGCCTCTGGGTGGATTTAAACTACCAACTTTTCAAATATTAGCCGAGTGCCTAGCCATTTGTCTAACCAGGGACACATGCTATGAATAAGACTTAAGATACTATAACATATAAACTACCAAATTATACATGTTTGTTACAAAACATGTATAATTTGGTAGTTTTTCTAATTGTCGTATTTTTAACACTTGAAGCATTAGTGTAGCACCTTGTATTTCCAATTTAAAATGTGTTATAGAATATGTGATTTAGACTTGGATTTTAAGTCATAACCATACTAAGTGCAAGTGGTCATGTAAGATGCAACTATTGGTCTCTCTTTGTCTGGAGCAAAGAAGAAGGAAGAAAATCAAAGACTCACGAAAACAGTTAGTCTGAAGGAGTAATGGGCCATGAGAACCTCAGCCTATATGACCCTGAGACCAGAAGAACTAGATGGTGCCCAGCTACGAAAGCCAACCACATGGAAAGGGATCAAAATTGGAGATAATGGATAGAGTGGGAGAAAAAATGTGGGACTAAACTAAAAAATGTATCCCTGAGATTATGGCCCTGGTTTATCTTTTGGGCCCAGAACTGGACTTATTCATCCTTGACTGCACTATAACACTCTCATCAACAGTCTGTAAAGCCATCTGACCCTAAGTCCTAACAAAGTGGCCTGATAAGACCTATATATAAACGTGTGCACTTCTATGCCAAGTTATCTTTTGTTTTCTTTCCAATTATAATTCTGTATCACTCTTATGAGCACACTTTGGACATTTGTTTCTTTTGTCCTGATTGGTTTTGTTGTGATGAACAATGTAATACAAGCTGGATAAACTAATGGGGAGATGAAACATATGCCTAGGGCTACAGCAAAGAGAGTTTAAAAGTTTTTTGGGAACAGTTGATATGTGAAATTATACAAACATACATATATATGTGTGTGTGTCATAGAATAACTGATTTAGACTTGTGATTTTAATTAAAACCATACTAAGTGCAAGTGACCATATAAGATGCAACTATTGGTCTCTTCTTGTCTGGATTATATGTATATAATTTATATTTTATTTATATTTTTAATAAAGATATATTATAAAATAGAAAAATAAATTATATATACATATAATCTTTAAAGCACTTTTCATGGCAATAAGTCTAAATTCAGGTATAGAGTTATTTTTAATCTTGAGTTGCATATTTGAGGGGAATAGCATAGTATATTAAGGGCTTAGGGATCTCTGAAGGCCTAGTGCATGCCTTACAAAATCAGCTGTAAAGTAAGCAGGAAAACTCGCAGACTTTAAAGTGTGATTGATAGTCTAGATTTGGAACTAAAGTGACAGAGCAGGACCTCTCTCGCCATCTGTTGGTAACAAGTAGAGAGTTTCCCACATGCACTACAGTCCCTGGTGGTGGGTTTTTGAGCTGACTCACAGCTTTGTGGGCAATGATGGAAGTTTGAAAAGGAGGAATGTCTTAACACCCTATTGAAAACAGTAATACGCTCACCCCAGAGCACAGGCACTCCCGGTCCTTCCCTGCTTTATTCCTCTTTATGGAATTTATCAGACAGTCCCTGATGGCCTAAATGATTAACAGACATGGCTGCTAACCAAAAGACTGGAGGTTCAAGTCCATTCAGATACACCCAAGAAGAAAGGTCTGGGAACCTAATTCCAAAAAACCAATCATGGTGCTTATCATAATCAGACACATTACTTATTACTTTTGTACCAATTAGAAGATAAAGGAAAACTGATGATCTAGGCAAAGAGGACAATAGCACATGTGACAACTTTTGATGTATGAAAGTTCTTTGTGCTCAAGGAACAACACCAACATGACATGCTATCAGTAACATGATAGCATATGAACATCCACTGTGAAAAATGCAGTCAGACATTTTACTGGAAAAGAATAGCAAAATGGCAAAAAGATGGAAACAACCTATGTGCCCCTCAACAGAAGAATGAATAACTCAAACTATGGTACACACACACAATGGAATACTACGCAACACTAAAGAATAACGCAGAATCTGAAAAACACTGCATAACGTGGATGAACTTGGAGGACATTATGCTGAGTGAAATAAGACAATCACAGAACAAATCTAGTATTAGTTCATTATTGTAAAAAGTCAAGGAAAGGTTTATATATGGAAGGAAACTTTCTTTGTTGGTTACCAGGGGAGAGGGGAGGGGAGGGAGCACTGAAAAAAAAAAATGCATTGACCCATGTCACTTTAGTTTTGTGTATTTCACTGAACATAAATGATATATATATATATTTTTTTAAATTGTGATTTGGGTGATGATTTACAGAGCAAATTCACTTTCCATACAGCAGTTCACATATACTTTGTTGCATGTCATTGACCACAGTTTACCACAATGCAACAGCTCCCCCCCACTTCCTCCCCATAGTTACCTCTTCCCAGCATCCATCCCTCCATACTCTCCTGCCCCCTGAGCTGTCTCCCTGTGCATAAGCAGCCCTTCTTTCTCCCATGATTGTTCTCTCCAAGGTGTGTATCTACTTGAGGTAAATGTTTAACTCACATGCCTATATTTTGTTTGGCTGGAAACCACAGGTGTGGGTTCAATTCCAGACCTGAAGGGCAGCTAGGGGCCATAGTCTCAGTGGTTCCACCAGGCTCTATCAGACCAGCAAACCTGGTCCCCACCTTTTTTTTTTTTTTCCAAATGATTTTGAGTTTTGTTCCACATTGTTCTTCCTCTCTATCCAGGATCTCCTACATAGATCCCCTTCCAAGTTGGTGACAGTGGTAGCCGGGCACCATCTAGTTCTTCTGATCTCATAGTTGTATAGGTTGATAGGCTGCAGATCGGATGGTGTAGCAGTGACTAGAACTAATTGTTTCCATGAATTTTGGTTTTCTTCATTCTTCTTAGTTCTCTGGACAAGGAGAGACCTATCATTGCATCTAGATGGCAGCTTGCTAGCTTTTAAGATCCCAGTTGCTACTCACCAAAGTAGGAGGTAGAACAATGTTTTGTACAGTATGTTATGCCAATTGAGCTTGATGTCCCCTGTGACTATGGTCCCAAGCCCACAGGTTCAACTACTCGGTCGCTCTGGGTAGCTGGCTGTGACCAAGCAGTGACCACACCTTACCCCTTGTCAGCTCTACTATACACCTGGGAATTCTGATCATTCACATAAACTTATAGGACCACTGTCTGCCAACCCTATATATGTTGTTAGATACACTCCACCTTTCATAGACATACCTAATCGTTTAGCCTGTCCACCTATCTATCTACCCATATACCCATGTTTGCCTTCACTGACAACGCAGTATTGTATGTGCAAAAGGGTTCGTATTTGTTGTCTGTACTTCCCATGTACCTCTCTATGTCTTTCTTATCCTCAATGCTGCCATATTGGTCACTCACATTTGGTACATTGCCCTTCTCTTCACTCAAATCATAAATGGTATTTCAATAAAATGTATTTTTTAAAAAAGAACTGCAAAATGCTTTAGTTGCTTATTTGCTTATTTTCTGTTTTGTCTGTCATCACTAAAGGAGCCCTGGTGGTGCAGCGGTTAAGCACTTGGCTGCTAATTGAAAGGTTGGCTATTCGAACCCACCAGCTGCTCTGCAGGAGAAAGATGTGGCAGTTTGCTTCCCTAAAGATTACAGCTTTGGAAGGAAGTAGCTAAGATGGTGACCTAGTCAGACATACCATCCTGTTCCTCTAACACAAAGACCAGAGAAATCAAATGAAACAGATACAGGTGATAATCCTGGAACCCTGAGCATCAGATGAAAGGATAAAGAATTCAACACTGATTGTAAGATGAAACTGAATGAAACCAGTGAAGAGAGGAAATAAGGAGAGGAAGTGCCATACCACCTGGCCTGCCACAGTGTTACCATTTTGAGTCATTGCAAGCAGCATACCTGGATGAGGAGCACAGGAAGGCAACATCACAGAATCCAAAATAAGGCAGAGACACAGTGTAGACAAATAAGAAAGAAAATCATAAGGACTCAGTAAACACAAAATTAACAGCAATGAAAGAAATGAAAAGAAAATGTGTAAACTAAATCAACTCAGCACAGAAAAGTATATAGAACAAATGAATCATCAACACCACAAAAAGCACAAAAAAATGACAGCAGTAAATTCATGGCTATTAATAATTATACTGAATGTAAGTGGAATAAATGCACCAGTCTAGAGACAGAGAGTGGGAAAATGGATAAAAAAACATGACCCACTGATAGTCTGCCTATGAGACACCTTAGACACAAAGATAAAAATAAGCAAAAAAATCAAAGGATAGAAAAACATGTATCAAAAAAAATAGCAACAAAAAAGAACAGGAATGACAATATTCATTTCTGATAAAATAGACTTTAAGGCAAAAAACAGCATGAGGCATTACATAATGATCAAAGTGTCAATCTAACAAGAGGATATAACCATAATAAATAGCTACATACCCAATGAAAGAGCTCTCAAATAGATAAAACAAATTTTAACAGAACTGAAAACAGAAACAGACAACTCCAGAATAAAAGTAAAGAGATTTTCACACAACACTTTCAATGAAAAACAGAACTAGAAAAAAACTCAACAAAGATACCAAAGATCTAAATAATACAACCAAGCAACTTGATCTTACAGACATATACAGATCACTCTACCCAACAATAGCACAGTACACACTTTTTTCTAGTGCACATGGATCATTCTCCAGAACAGACAATATATTAGGCCATAAAACAGGGCTCAGTAAGTTCAAAAACACTGAAATAGCATAAAGCATCTTCTCAGATCATAATGCTGTAAAACTAGAAATCAACAACAGGAAGAGCAAGGAAATAAAATCAAATACATGGAAAGTGAATAACTCTGCTTAAACACTACTAGATCGGTAATAGAAGAAATGAAAAATGAAATTAAAAAATTCCTAGGCTCAAACAAGAATGAGAACACAACATACCCTAACTTTTGGGACATAGCAAAACTAGTGCTCAGAGGTCAATGTAAAGCAATAAAAGCACACACATCAAAAAAGAACTTTTGAAAGCAGGACACAGAGAAAGTAAGGTAACTACAGGGAGAAAATGGGAAGAGAGCTGTTACACTGTGGAGATTACAATCAGTGTCACAAAATGTGTATGAACTATTGAATGGAAAATGAATCTGCTCTGTAAATTTTCACCCAAATCACAACAAAACAACAACAAACACTGGAGCTAATTCCTATATGTATTGTATTTTCACACAAATCATGAACATACATTTTTTGGCCCACCACCCTTAAGAAAAAAATTAGCATAATGTGTTTGCAGGGGTTGTTTATCAAATAATGTAGAACACATGCGTTATTTGTGTAAAAATATGGTACTAATTTTTTTTTTGCACTTATATGAATGTCTTCTGATATGTAATCTTAAGCTTTACCTATTTTGACTTTTTCAGCTTTAGCTTTTGGAAAACTTTCTTATTAGTGAGAAAGTTTCAATTTTTTTCTTTCTTTTTTTTTTTTTCAAACAGAACAAGAAAGAGCCAAAATCAGGAACTTAACCCAACAACCCTAACAACAGAGAAAGAGCATCAAAAAGAGCCTCAGTTAGCAGAAGAAAGGACATAAATACTAGAGCAGAAACAAATAACAAAGAAAGAGACATACAATAGAATCAACAAGACTAGAAGTTGTTTCTTTGAAAGGACTAATAAAATTGACAAACACTAGCAAATTTAACAAAGAAAAACAAGAAGATGCAAATAACACAAATAAGAAATAAAATGGGCAACATTACACATAATCAATTGACAAAGGATAATAACTAGATACTATGAAGAACTCTACGGAACTCTGGTGGCATAGTGCCTAAGTGCCAACCAGAAGGTTGGTGGTTCAAACCCAGCAGCCACTCCACAGAAGGAAGACTGGGCAATCTACTTCTATAAGGTTTTACTGCCTCGGAAATCCAATGGGGGTCACTATGAGTTGAAACAGACTTGATGGCAGTGAGTTTGGTTTTTTTGGTATGAAAACTGTACTGTAACAAATCTGAAAGCCTAGAAGAAATGGACAAATTCCTAGAAACACATTACCTACCTAAACTATCAGACTAAAGAAGGAAATTTGAACAGAACTACAGCAAAAGAAGAAATTTAAGAGGTATACACACACACACACACACACACACACACCTCCCAACACAAAAAAGTCCTGTTCCAGATAGCTTTACAGCTTTACTGGATAATTCTACCAAACACTCAGAAGAGCTGATACCAATTCTACTCAAGCTATTTCAGAATACAGTAAAGGATAGAATGCTACCAAATTCATTCAATGATACCAAAGGCAGGTAAAGACACTACTAAAAAAGGAAATTAAAGATCAATATCACTCATGAATATAGACACAGAGGTTCTCAACAGAGTCCTAGCCAATAGATTCCAACATCATATGAAAAAATTAATGCATCATTGACCAAGTGGGATTCATGCCAGGTATGCAAGGATGATTCAACATTAGAAAAGCCATCAATATAATCCACCATATAAATAAAACAAAGGAAAAGAACTGTATGATCCCCTCAGTCAATGCAGAAAAGGCATTTCATAAAATCCCATACCCATTTCTGATAAAAACTCTTAGCAAAATAGGAATAAAATGACTCTTCAGCATAATTAAGGGCATACACACAAAAGCAATAGCCAATAGTACACTCACTGGAGAGAGACTGAAAGCATTTCCCCCTGAGAATGGGAATCAGACAAGGATGACCTTTATCACATACTATTCTTGGACTATATTAGATGTCCTAGCCAGAGCAAAAAAGCAAGACAGGAAAAGAAAAGACATCCAAATTGGCAAAGCAGAGGTAAAACTATCCCTGTTTGTAGATGATATGATCTAGTACATAGAACATCCCAGAGACTCTACAAGAAAGTTACTGGAACTAATAGAAGAATTCAGCAAGTGGTAGGATATAAGAACAATATACAAGTATCAGTCAGATACCTCTACAGTAACAAAGAGAACTCTGAAAAGGAAATCAGGGAAACAATACCATTTACAATAGCTACCAAAAAGATGAAATACTTAGGAATAAACCTAACCAAGGATACAGCAGATTTATACAAAGAAAACTACCAAACACTACTGCAAGAAACCTACATAAATGGAAGAATGTTTCACGCTCATGGATAGGAAGACTGAACACTGTGAAAATGTTAATACTACCCAAAGTGCTCTATAGATATAATGCAATCCCAATCCAGATTCCATCAACATTTTTAAAGAGATGGGAAAACTAATCACTAACTTTATATGGAAAGAGACCCAGGATAAGCAAAGCACTACTAAAGAAAAAGAAGAAAGTAAGAGGCCTCACACTTCCCAATCTCAAAACCTACTATACAGTCACTGTAGTCAAAACAGCTATAACTGGTTCACTGACAGACACATAGACCAATGAAACAGAATAGAAAACCCAGGGACAGCTGATCTTCAACAAAAGGTTGAAATCCATTAAATGGGGAAAGATAGCCTCTCGAACAAATGGTGCTGGCAAAACTGGATCTCCATTTGCAGAAAAATGAAACAGGATCCATATGTCACATCATATAAAAAGCTAACTCAAGATGGATCAAAGACTTATACGTAAAATCTGGTAGCGTAGTGCCTAAGGCACTTGACTTCTAACCAGAAGGCTGGAGGTTCAAACCCACCAGCCACTCCTCGGAAGGAAGGTTGGGCAATCTACTTCCATAGTGATACTGCCTCGGAAACCCAAGGAGGGGTCACTATGAGTCAGGTCCGACTCAACGTTACATAACAACAACAACGACAACACTATAAAAATCATGAAAGAAAAAAATAGGGGCAAACTTGTGGGCCCTAATTTCTGGCATCAATAGTCTATTAAACATAATTAAAAATGCACAAACAGTAGGAGATAAACTAGACAACTGTTGTTGTTGTTGTTATGTGCTGTTGAGTCATCTCCAACTCATAGCAACCCTTCCTTGGGTTTCCGAGGCAGTATTCCTATGTAAGTAGATTGCCCAATCTTCCTTCTGAGGAGTGGCTGGTGGGTTTGAACCACCAACCTTCTGGTTAGCAGTCATGTGCCTTAGGTACTACACCAACTGGGACCTCTTAAAAATTAAACACTTTCATGCATCAGAAGGAGCTCTGTGCTGTAGTACCTAAGGCATTTGACTGCTAACCACAAGGCTGGTGGTTCAAACCTACCAGCCACTCCTCAGAAGGAATTCTGGGCAATCTACTCCTATAGAGTCAGATACTGCCTCAGAAAACCCAAGGAGGGGTTGCAATGACTCAGAATTGACTCAAAAGCAGTGACCTTTTTTTTTTTTAATGCATCGGAAGACTTTTGCAAAAGAGTAAAGTGAGAACTTACAGACTGGAGAAAAAAATTTGGTAATGACTTATTCACAAGGTACTAATCTCTAAAGTTTATAGAAAACTTCAGCATCTCAACAACAAAAAGATAATCCAGTTAAAAAAATGGACAAAGGACAGTTCACCAAAGACAACATTCAAGTGGCCAATGAATACATGAAGAAATGCTTGCAACCATTAGCCATTGAAGAGATGCAAATCAAAACAAGTTATCATCTCACCTTGGCAATAATAAACCAAAACCAGACTCACTGCCAATGAGTTGATTCAACTTTATGGAAGTAGATTGTCCCAACTTCCTTTTGCGGAGCAGCTGGTGGGTTTGAACTGCTGACCTTCTGGTTAGCAGCCAAATGGCCTTATGCACTGTGCCACCAGACCTCCTTTTTGGCAATAACAGAAATGACCAAAATAACAGAAAATAATAAATTTTGGCTAGAGTGTTCAGAGATCAGAACTCCCATACACTGTTGGTGGGACTGTAAAAATGGTACAATTAACTTTGGAAAATGGAATAGTGCTTCCTTAGTAAGTTAGAAAGAGAGATACTATACAATCCTGCAATCTCACTACCAGGTATATATCCTAGGGAAATAAGAGTCATGACACAAATAGATATATGCACACCTATGTTCATCACAGCACTATTCACAATAGCAAAAAGATGGAAATAACCTAAGTGCTCATTAACAGATGAATGGATAAACACACTATGTCTAAACATGCTGGAAAACTTTGCAATCATAAAAAGAAATGATGAATCCATGAAATATAATAATGGGTGAACATGGAGAACGTTATGCTGAATGAAAAAAAGTCAATCACAATGGACAAATATCGTATTAGACCATTATTATAAAAAGTCAAGAAAAGGTTTACACACATAATGAAACATTATTTGAAGGTTACTGGGGACAAAAGGGGAGAAGGGAAAATTACTAACTAGAGAGCAGACACATATTAACTTGGGTGAAGGGAAAGGCAATATACAATAAAGGTGAGGTCAGCACTACATGATCAAGGCACTTCAGGTACACGAGAGTAAAAGGCAGTAACAGTAAATACTATTACACACACGATGCTGCAATATTGATAACAAAAACCAAAAACCAAACTCACTACCGTTGAGTTGAATCCGACTCATAGCAACCTCTCCTTAGGTTTCTGAGGCATTCTCTCTATGGAAGTAGATTGCCCACTCTTCCTTTCCAGGAGTAGTTTGTGGGTTTGAACTGCCACCTTCCGGTTAGCAGTTAAATGCCTTAGGCACTATGCCACCAGTGCTCCTGAATAATGACAATAGCAACCAATAATTTATGAGTGGAAACATAGGTAGATATGCAAGCTCAACAGGTGTGGAATGGTGTATGGGAGTATACCCATGATGATATATAGGTTTGGCAGAGGTAATGTCTACATATATAGTTGTATGTTCTGCAAATATATCTACATATACAGTACTGTATATGGAGGTAAAGTTCTGAAAACTTTTTAGCCATAACCAAACACCTTGAGGGATGAGTCACTGGGCTTGGGGTCTTAGGACCTTGGGAGACATCTAGGTCAAATGGCATAACATAGTCCACAAAGTCCTAAGTAATGACTGGGGTCTTAAAAGCTTACAAGTGGCCATCTAAGATGCAACTATTGTTCTTTCCCTGTCTGAAGCAAGGACATCAAGACTCCTTGATGAAGAAAATCAAAGACTCAAGGAAACGATTAGTCCAAAGGACTCATGGACCATGCAAACCACAGCCTTCACTAGCCAGAGACCAGAAGAACTAGATGGTGCTTACCTACTACTATCTACTGCTGTGACTGGGATCACAACAGAAGGTCCCAGACAGAGTGAGAGAAAAATGTAGAACCAAATTCAAAATCACAAAAAGGACCAGACTTACTGGTCTGACAGATACTTGTGGAACCTCCAAGACTATGGCCTTAAGACACCCCTCAAACCTGGAACTGAACCCACCCCTGGGGATTACCTTTCAGCCAAACAGACTGGCCAATAAAGTAACAGTAACACCTGTGAGGAAGATGCTCCTCAGAACAATCAACCATATGAGACAAAAAGGACAGCATTTGCCCAAAAACAAAGTTCAGAGGGCAGGAAGGGGCAGGGGAGAAGTATGAATGGAATTGAGCAGTTCTACTCTGTAACCCATGCGGTTGCCATAACTTGGAAACAACTCAGTGGTAACTGATACTGGTATTGAGTTCCATTAGCTTTCTGGAAAACTCTCATTTTCCCACCACACAATTAGTCCCAGGGTAGAAGCCACTGCTACATAAAACTAATAATTAAGCCAAAGATTCCACTTAATTAACTTTCCTGTTTTGTTTGCTCCTTTGTTTCTCATCACACAGATAAGAGATTTATATCTCTTAGTTCCAAAAGAACTACTTCAACCAATTTGGGTAATGAAAAGACAGGCCTTGGGGAGAGTCTCCACACCTTATCTGCCTCTACGGCAACTGTGGTTGGTAAGATTAAGAAAATATGCCTTTCTTCTCAAACTGGCAATTTTAAAATCTAGAGACATCCTCACTCCACCTTGAATCAAGACTCCAGAAACCACTTGAAATACAAATGTTTGAATGTGGTCATGGTATTTATTCATAATATATTTTACAATGTATTAATATGGAGAATAGCACTTACTGATACACTGCATATAACTTTTCCTGGAGCACTCTGGAGTTTATTTCTGGTTGAGAATACTGCCAGGTTTTTCCTAATTCTTTGGTTTTTGGAAGTGGGCAGGGTTTCTCAAACCAAGTGTCTTCCGTGGCCCACTGGTGATGACTTCCCTTCAGTTGGGCTGGAAGGGCAGAAAGACCACAGTTTTGACACTTCCATTGTGGAAAGAAGTAACAAAGAGTGGATCCATGGAAGATAAGAGAGACTCATGCATCTTGTACTTCACCCTTCATTTCTTCTCACAAATGCCAATTATGACTTCAGCCATGTACACTGGCAGGGTCTTAGGTTCATGGCCTGAAAAGAACTCACATCACTGGCCACTGCAAAAGGCAAAAGGCAATTCTGATGACTTGGAACTTCTCCAGGTGTGCTGGGGTGCTGAAGGCCACCCCATCCTGTGCATCCTCTGTCTTGCTCCTGGTAAGCTGGGATGCGGTTTTAGAGTATCTTGGCAAAACAGTGTGAGGACATCACTTCCCCCCCAATGTCACTCTGTAATGAAGCTGCTTGGAAGACCCTCCACTTATCCACAGGGAGACCAAGGCACCATGGACTGAAGCAAGGCATATTAATAACAACAGGAAAAAAAGTCCAACTCCCTCCAAAGAAGGCATGTCCAAAATTAAGGATAAACAGCTGGTCTTGTGTTAACCAAGTGACTCTGTCCACTGGAAATTGTCCTTCCATTCTTCCCTTTTATTAAAAGTATTCATATTTCTAAGTCTGAAGATCACTTAAATGATCAATATTAGCACCATGGCAGCAATTTTTCCCAGAGATCACATGAAACTAAATAGATACTTAACATAATTAACAGCTGGTACTATCTGTGATACCACTAAATTACTTATCAGCTAATGATACTGTCCTAGAAATGCCAAAAACAGTCTTACAGGACTCTTGTAGCACCTTGATGGTGGCCAGGTTGTTTTAAAAGACAAATTAATTTTTTTTTTTTTTTTAAAAGTACAATGAAACATTTACAGATAAAAAGTAAACAATAGTGTACCGTGATAACGAAGGATCACTTTTGTCATAGTACTACATATAACGTAGAGTACGTAAAATGCAGTGGTCTGACTGCAAGGGGCAAATGCAAAGGCAGTCACAATAGAATCATTTTACGTACAAAAATATTACATCACAATAAATAATTTCAAACATAAATATTAAACTTTACATCGTTAGGATATTCCACACACATACACACACACATATATACAGTTGATATATATATGTGTGTGTGTACATATGTATATATATGCATATTTACACATATGAATGCACGCATATACATACACACACACATACACAGAGCATACAACTCCACACACACACACACATGCACTCAAATTTAAGGAGGAGGTATTGCATTACTATCCTTCATCCATCCCACAATGGCTTCCTCTTCAGAGCACCTGAAAATAAAAGCACAAACCATGAAAAGTCAATCTTTTGCTTCAAGTATTTTAAGTCTAAGAGTAAGTAAAAGCAAAAAACTTTACCTATGGAATTTAGAAATGATAGTTTATTATTTTGTCTAGATCGTAAAAATAATGCTAGTTTGCTAAATGAAATTTGGAAATTTCAGGGAATAATAAAGAACATAATTTAAAAAATTCATTAAATAAAATTAATACATTAAAATAAAAATGTTAAAAAAAAAACCCATCTGAGATAAATGCTTTCCAATTAAGGAGTCTATTTCCTTCTACTCTTGGAAAGAAGACTGGGCTATCTACGTTTGTAGAGGTACTGCCTTGGAAACCTTAGGAGGAGTCATTATGACTTGGAATTGACTCCACGGCAGCAATCACTCATTTCCTCCTAGTGACTGAGAGCACTGGTTATGGAGCTGGACACTCTCCTGGGTTCCACTGAAGGAATTTTTGTCACCTCGTTTCAAACCCACCAGCCACTCCCCAGAATGAAGGTTGGGCAATCTACTTCTGTAGTGATACCACCTTGGAAAGCCAAGGAGGGGTCACTATGAGTCGGATCCAACTCAACAGCAGTGAGTTTTTTTTTTTTTTTTGGCCAAGTTACTTGTTTTGCAGCTTAGCTTTCTCATCTACAAAATTAGGATGGTAACAGCCCTACTTTGTAGTTTTGTTTTGAGGATTCAATGAAATATGCCCATAAAGTGCTTGGCCTAGTTCCTGACATACAGTCCATGTGTGTGTGTGGAGGGGGGAGGCGTAGTTACTGCCAAGTCAACTCCAACTCTGGCAACCCATGTGTGTCAGAACAGAACTGTGTCCCACAGGGTTTCCAATGGCTGATTTTTCAGAAGTAAATCACCGGGCCTTTTTTTCTGAGGGGGCTCTAGGTCAATCTGAACTACCAACCTTTGGGTTAGCAGCCAAGCCAGTTAACTGCACTGCCTAGGGACTCTGACACAGAGTAAGGGCTCAAAAAATGCCTATTCTATTATTTTGATGTTCCTGGGCATTATTTTCCAAAGGATGCTGAGTCACATGCCTCAGAACTGCCTCAGGAGGTTGTTGAGATACACATCCCCGGGCCTACCAGACACCTAATGGATTAGGGTCTCCGGAGACGGTGCCCAGAATGCAGCAATGTTATCAGCCCTATAGATGAATCTGATGCAGGGTGCATAGGGACCTCATCTCCAAGGCAAAGGAGAGAACAGAAAGCTTCAGTCCCATGAGGACAGATGAGCAGGAGAGGAAAAGACAGGATAGTACTGGGTCCAGACACTTCAGAGTAAACCCTGTTTGAGGGCAACTGACCCATACACATGTGCCTAATCATTAGGAAATAGAAAGAATATGAGAGATAAAAAGAGAGGGGAACTGCCAGATGGCAGACTGACTTACCTTAACTATAAAACTCTCACCTCCAGGCCAGTGCCAGAGGACGGAGTGCATTTTCCACAGTAACCACCGCATTTCCCTACGACGCGGGTACCATCCTGCAAGGAGAGCATCATCTCAGACAACCCTCTTAGCCAATGCTTTCAGGTAGCTTTCGCACATGCACAGATAGGTACTTTGTGGAAAACGCTGAACTTATCAGGCATTATTGACCCAATAGTGTCAACGATGAGATTCATTCGCTATCACGGACTTAACCATCATCAGTTTTATTTATTTGTTTATCAGAAATGGAAGCTGAATACCCTGACTTTTCCTACCTTAAGTCAAGATGGCTTAGCTCTGGCAAAGTTTTACGGTGATTTTTTTTTTTTTTTTTTTTAACCACAGGGCTGAGACTGAAATTTTTCTGAACAAGAAATGTTCACCATTACTATAATCACCCACTTAATGGTTTTAGACATTAGCTTTTGTTACCAACTTGATTATGTTTCTTAATAAACTCAACCTAAAATTGAAAAGCAAAACTGCATTTATATGCAAGACTTACACAAGCCATTTCAATGACAACTAGCATTGTTTGTGTCACAAGTTCATGTTAAGCTGCTATATGTACTTCCCTTGTTGTCCAAAGTTAAAACAAGAAACTACATGGCCAATCCACACAAATTTACAGCAGGCATATAGTTCCAGCACTGTAATAACAGACTTTGATACAAGTGCATGGGAAGTGTTCATATTTCAAAATTCATTTAACTGTACACCTGAGGAGCTTCTGTCTTGCCTTCAATTGGAAATGAATAATCAGCAATATGATGACATGCTAAAGGGCAACTATTAAAAGAAAAACCTAAAAAAAAATTACAAATTCCTGTCAAATGATGAATATGGTCAGTTAAAATCATATGGTTGAAGATTGGATTGATATTGGTGTTTGGCAATACCAGTCTATATAAAAAAAAAAATTTCAAAGATGAAATACATGAAATCTCATTTCAGATCAGCTTTCACTGATAAATATTTGCAATCAATTTAATAATACAGTATACTAATTAAGCAAAATGTTACCTTCCCTCAATATTACATTTTTCTCATCAGCAGGCTTGTATTCCAAAATATATATATATATATACATTATATTTTAAATTTCATCAATGGTTTATGCAAATTTGTCTTTTCTCTTGTCATTTAAGTACATACACAGTATCATTGATTTTGCTTCTTGGCATCAAAGCCAGAGATATTTACTATTTGGCTCTATCCAGAAATTAGCCAATCTGTTCTAAAGCCCTACTCAGTCTGTTGTTACCTGCCTCTCGGATTCACTCATGCCATTCTCCCCCTCTTGTCTATGAGTTGCTCTTCTGACATGTCGCTTACAACAAGAGCCCTTTGTACTTGTTGTTCCCTGTAACTGGAATGCCCTGTGCTCTGTGTGTACTGTCCCATCCCAACTTTTGCCTGGAAGATTCTTCAGAACCCAACTCAAAGGCTATTCTTTTGAGACACCTTCCACACTGAGTTTCCTGCTCCATACAGTCCTATAATTGAGTAATTACTTCTTTAATGTCTGTCTTTGTGCATGAATGAAAACTTCAAGAAGGCAGGGCCAATATCCTGTTAAAATCTGACAGTCCCCAGCACCTACACAGTATCAGGTTCATCCAGTAAAAACCCAGCTGGCATTGAGTCTGTTCCAACTCATGGTGACCCCATGTGTGTCCAAGTACAACTGTGCTCTACAGGGTTTTCAATGGCTGATTTTTCAAAAGTAAATTGCCAAGGCTTTCATCCAAGGTGCCTCTGGGTAGACTTGAATTAACAACCTTTTTCTGATTAGCAGTGGAGCATGTTAACCGTTTGCACCACCCAGGGGACTCCATCAGGTTCACAGTAATACTAAGTACACATTTGTTGAATGCATGAATGAATAAATTAATGAAAAGGTGGAAATGGAAGTTCACTTCTCTTTTTGAGGTGAAATTTAGATTGCCCTTCTAATTAGCTCCCCTATGAAAGCTCCTTGTTGAATTGTGGCATCATTTTCCATGGTGTAAATTTACCACAGGTCACATTTTAAATGTTTCACATCTTCCACCATTGGGAATAACACCATGATAACGATATGTGTGCCTGCTTTTAGCTTTACATGTTTGGGCCACATTCCCAGAAGTGGATCAAAGAGCATGAAGGTTTGGTTCAGACAACCAAAATGTGCAAGTCTCTTATAAGCAAGGGATAATCTCATTTAAAATTAAAAAAAAAAAGGAAGAAATATTTTGCCATAAAAAATGTAAGAACATAAAAAAATAAGAACAAAATAGTTTCTTACTATTTTTAAAAATTTTACTTGCCTTTATGCCTTTGATTGCAAGTGAGAGTGAACCGGGGGAGTTATCTCTATCACTGAACTTGGTCCTGGTTTTTGAGGTCCATGTTAGTTCTGGGGCTAACATATGCTCTCACCAGCTGGATTTGGTGAACATGTGGTCCTCCAGCCAGGAATCTTCTTACTAGGCGTAAGGATAGGGCTGATGGCCTTAGGATGCTGACATCCTAGGAATTTCTTCTGTCTCATCAAAAGTTTATGTTCTACTCAAACCCTCTCTTGACCCATAAGAGGAGATACCTTGAGATAGATTGCTCTGGGGCTTGTATTTAACAAGTTACCTTCAAGTTAATTCTGACTAATGGCAACCACATGTGTGTCACAATAAAATTGTGCTCCAGAGGGTTCTCCAGGGCTGATTTGTCAGAAGTTGATAGAAGTAGATCACCAAGTCTTTCCTTTCAGGATTCAAACCTCCAACCTTTGGGTTAACTGCCAAGTGCCTTAACCTTATGTACCACCCAGGGACTCCAAGGTTTGTATTATCACTTTAAATAAACCCTTTAAGCCTCATATTCCTCATGTGTCTATAAAATGGAAATAATAATCTGTAATCATAGGTTTGTTATGATAATGAGATAATGCGTGTAAGGTGCTTAGCACTGTACTTGGCCTGATGCACTTGGTCAATAAGTATTAACCATTATGTTGTAAAGACATTGTTTTTATGAGGGGCTCTCCCTGACAATGAGGAAAAAGCTGAGCAATTATAATAAAGTTGCCGATACTGGCTTTACAATGCTCATGCTATCTCATAAATTGGAGCTCTGTTAATTTGAATCTTAGATAAAGGCTGAGCTAAAATTTATCATTTTCAGTAGGGAATAAAAAAAAGCCACACCAAGCAACCCAGTATCATAAACCTGGATGTCATGGAAACAATGTCTATTTCAGAGAAAAAATGTATGTTTTCCAGCATTCGAGAAGCACCCACTTATGTACAATGAAACACTGTGAATCATTCCTAGTTCTTCTTGTAAAGAAGCAGGTCTTCTAAGAATCTTTTTTCAGTGACTATTTTGTTAGTTGTGTTTGAGCTATTACATGTAAATGAATGAGTCTTCCATTAAGGACAGTTTATACCACATATTTTTCACTAATTCTGACATCCCCAGTCAGTATGATTAGGAGAGTTTGACTCACATGATTTAGGGAAGGCAGCATGTCTTCTGAATGAAATTATTGACATTAATTTGGAGTGTGCTGGTGGTGGAAGGGAGCTGGCTGGGGAGGGGATCAGAAATTTTGCTAAGAATATCCATACAGATAATAACAAATAGAGGGGTGATTTTAGATCCTAAAATCCCATGTTGAGTGAAACTCATGGACAGTAACATTCACCTTTGAATGTTCTTGAAAATACCTCTAAAACACAGTATGTCTATTTGGTTTTCAATACAGCCATAGATGACTACACATGTATGAATGTATGTATTGTTGTTGTGCTGTTAGTTGCACTGAGTTGCCTCTGATTCAGGACCACTTCATGTGGAACCGAACAAAACGTAGCCAAATCCTGTCCCTTCCTCGTCATCAGTAACACCATGTCAAATCCACCGTTGTGGCTATGTGTCAATCCACCTCACTGTGGTTTTCCTCATTCTTTCTGATGCCCTACTGGACCAAACAGGATGTCCTTTTCCAGCAATTGGTCTTTCTTGATGATGTGTCCAAAGTGGGTGAGTTGAAGTCTTGTCATCTTCACTTCTGAGGCACACCATGGTTGAAGTAAAGCTTAATAGCTGGTACTTCTGGCAGCTCATAGCATAGTCAACATTCTTTGCCAACACCACAGTCTGAGAGCACCAATTCTTCTGTCTTCCTTTTTCATTATCCAACTTCCACATGTATATGGAAATAAAAAAAAAAAAAATTCACTGCCATCGAGTCAATTGAGACTCACAGCGACCCTCATTGGGTTTCAAAAGTGGTAAATCTTTACAGAAGTAGACTGCCCTATCTTCCTCCCATGGAATAGCTGATGGGTTTGAACCACCAACCTTCTAGTTAGCAAGCAAATGCCTTAGGCACTGGGCTACCAAGACCATGGCTTGGGTCAGATACATCCAATAGAGTATCCCCCACTTATTGAAAGTTAGTTTTATGTTACTTCACTTTTACAAAAGGTCTACATTAGTACCTGTTTTCACAAAAGAAACCCAAAAGAGGACTTTTGCTTTTATGATAAAAGGTGAAATGGGGAACTAGCGTTCAGCATTTGTTTTGCAGTGAGCTGTTAAAGAGGTAGCATACACCCTGAGCAGTGAAAGTGGTGTTGTCAAGTTCCCTCCTCTGCAACTACATTCAGCATCAAGCTACCACAGCTTTGAATGGTGTCTGTCAACACTGTACGTTAGTGTTATTTTAGATTTTACACAATTTTATGTTATTTGGTATGACTTGGTAGGGTTTTTTGGGGGGTGGTTTGGGAATCACTCCAAAAGTTTTCCTGTATAAATTAATGGTAAACGCTTCTTCGCTTCATAACATTGTGGCTCATGAAAGATTTTATAGGAACATTCTACTTTTGGATACTGGGGGAAACCTGCATATACATTCCAGTTCCACTTGCTATTGAGTTGTTTCTGATTCATGGCAACCTCGTATGTGTCAAGAGTAGAACCATACTCTACAGGATTTTTCAACAGCTGATTTTTCAAATGTAGACCACCAGGCCTTTCTTCCAAGTCACCTCTAGATGGACTCAAACTTTTAACCTTTGAGTTAGCAGCTATGGTAGTTAAGTTTGTGTGTCAACTTGGCTGGGCCTGGTTGAGTGGCTGGGCAGCTGGTGGTAGTTATTCCTCATGATGAGACTGGCAATCAGCTCCATGGTGGACTCTACCACAAGCAGCTGAGTAGCTGCTTTAGGGATGTGGTTTGCTTCCCATATATAAGCAGCAGCTTTGGGAATGGTCTCTACATTATGACATGCTTGAACCCTGCATGTAGCTGTGTTGTTGTTCAGCAGCCTGCCATGCTCTACCGACCTTGGGACTTACAATGGACTTGAATGAATGGCCTGCTGCATGGTTTGATAACATCAGGGTTGTGCCTTTTTATTTGTCAACCTTGGGCTTGTCAGCCTCAGCAGCTGTCTGAGTTAAGAAAAGCCTCTAGCTTCAGGGGACTAGGAGCAGGAGGTAGAGCTAAAGTCAAAGGTTGAGGGGATTTTACTCAGCCCCTAGAGCCTGGCACTTTGAACTTGGACTTAAAGCCTCCAAATTTTAAGAATAAACTCCTGTTTGTTAAGCCCATCCCATCTGTGGTATATCCTCGGCAGAGTGGCACTAGGTAACCAGACAGCAGCCAAAAGCATTAATAGTTTGCACCATCCAGGAACTCTCAACATATACATTGGAAACTAGCTGTCAAATCAACTCCAACTCATGGTGACCCCATGTGTTACAGAATGGAACTGCTCCATAGGGTTGTTTTTTTTTTTTTTTTTTACTATAATCTCTATGGAAGTAGATTGCTAGGTCTTTCTTCTGTGGAGCTGCTGGCTAGATTCAAACTGTCAACCTTTAGCTGTACCACTCAGGGATCTCAATATATGTATAAACCTGCTTAATTTCTATAAAAATCTACAGAATAGAAAGCCCACATATATAAAATGTAATTTTGCAGGATTTTCTTTTATCAGTCAGTGGTATGATTATTAGAGTAGGTGGATAGTTGAATTTTCCTAAGTTAATTGCAGATTAGGAGGTAGTTCCATGGTAGATAATGAGAGTTGACTGTACCTCCCTCTGCCTCCCCTCATGTCTGTTTGTAGCTCAGGTTGCCTTAACTTCACTGGACTGTAAATGAACTGAAAGAGACAACTCAATTCAACTCCTCTTTGGCAAAGCCACTTGCATTAAATTTTAATTTCAAAACAATTCTCTGATTTACAGCCTTTTCCCTAGCACAAAGAATGTTCATTAGGCCCCAGGGCCAGGCAGCCTGGCCTTACAAAGACAGACCCCTAATTCCTGCTTAACTCCACAAATTCCCTAGGCACTCAAAGGCGGCAAAAAGACCAGTGGGTTCTTTCCATGCTCAGCTGGGAAGTGAATGCCCTTTAACTGGCGTGGCCCAGGCCTGTTCAGAACCTCCTCCCAGGGCTGAGGGGCAGATGAGCAACTCTGAGGATGGGCTTGTGGGGCTGGGGGTGGAATTCTGAATGGGGCTGAAGAGCACTTGCAGATCCTGGGACATTTTTGATTAGATAGTATACAGAAAACATCTCTGGCAGAAGAGCTTGGAGTTTTGATGTTTATCACATATTACCCTATTATTAAAATTGTTAATAAACATCACTAAGGATTCTGTATGGTCTGGTTTGAGATGAGGTCTGACACCATGAATTACTACACTGGGTGATACCAACCCTAGTGATGCCACTTGGGTCATGGTCTCCTTTTTACCTCACATAGAGAGAACCAAGCAGAGTAGAAACTCTTTAGTCCCTGACTCAAGAAGATATAACCAAAGCATGACCTGGAAGTCCATCCCTGGATGAAGGGAATGCCTCACATAACCCATCTCTGAGTGGGGAGGATGGGGACCCATGTGGACCAAGGCCACATGATGCCCTGTGGTGTGGGGCAGATCCAGGCCAGCCTGGGCCCAGCCCACAGTCACTGTCCTTCCTTTAGCCATCTCAAGCAAGCCTACTTTCTCAGTCACATTGGCCAGTTTCTGAAACCTCATGGCAAGCCTCAGGGCTGTAACAAAGCTGTAACATTAATAGCAAATTATCAGACAACACTGAATTGATTCTGACTTACAACTGACACTATGGGATAGAGGAGAACTGCCCCATAGGGTTTCCAAGCCTGTAAATCCTTACAGAAGCCAACTGCCACATTTTCCTCCCATGGAATAGCCAGTGAGTTTGAACTGCCAACCATTTGGTTAGCAGCCAAACACTTTAACCACTGTACTGCCAGGCCTCTTCATAACATTAATAGCTAATAGTTATTATGTTCCAGCTGTTTGTCACACACACAGCTTTACATTATCATCCTACTTATACTTCACAAGAACCCAAGGAGTTAAGTGCTTCCACAATCCCCATTTTATAAATGAGGAAACTGGCCCCTGAGAAGTTAAATAATTTTCCCAGGATGACAAAGCTACTAAGTGGTAGGCTCAGCCACTCAAACTAGGACCCTGTGCACTTGTGATAGTTGGAGCTGTGTGTCAACTTGGCTGGACCCCAGTTTTGTGTGGTTGTTCCCATGATGGGATCGGATGACTGTGTTCTGAGTGGCCAATCTG
>NW_006921788.1:2459597-2487726 GCF_000298275.1 Orycteropus afer afer
GGCTGGTGCGGGATCGGGCAGTGTTTCGTTCTGCTGTGCATGGGGTCGCTATGAGTCGGAAACGACTCGACGGCACTTAACAACAACAACAACTGCACATAAGGAACCAACAGTGAACTTGACATTGAGACTTTTTTTTTTTTTTAAATCAGTTTTGCCCCGGGGAGTGAGACAGCATCCTTATCTATGTGTTACTGGAGATTCGGTTTTACCTTGGATGACTAGAATTTCCCTTTAGTTTTGCTTGGGGAAAACATTTTATTGTCAATTGACCTTTTCATTGTTTTTTCCTCTATACCTCCCAAGTGAGCAGAAAAAGTGAAACGTGAAAGAAAATTAGGAACGATGATCTGAGGCTCAAATCAAAGCATGGCTGTTTTGAAAGCAGAGTATTATAACTGATGGGGGTCTGGCAGGTCAGAGGAGACTGGGCTTCAGTCCCTCAGGGCCAAGATGGTGGCAAGTAATGAGTGGGAGAACAATATTGTGAAAATTTTCAAGTGTGTTCCAAGGAACACTGGTTATGAGGGAAAATTAAAAGGTGAAACTTTGAAAAAGAAGGTTCTGTAGTTTAGTTTAGGTCACTGGTTCTTAAAATGCAGTCTCAGACCAGGGGCATTAGCATCACCAGGGAAGTTGCTAGAAATGTAAATAGTCATGCCCCTCCTGAGACTGAGTAGTTTAACAAGAGTTCCAGGTGATGCTAATGTTATGCTCAAATTTGAGACCCACTGGTTTATGAGAACATTGGTTTAAAAAAAGTCACACAGGTTTCTTTACTGTATACTCTATCCCAACTTATAATATGCTAATGTTTGTCTTGACTCTTCAGGAAGAAAATAAAATATGCAATGCTTCCTAAGTGTGTTTGGTCGGGGAGGCCTATGTTCATGGAGCATCTGCAGCGGAGGCTGCCCTGTTGACCACACTGTAATCAAACACGTGGAGGAGCAAACCGCCAGGCCGCTGGGGGCGGGAGATTGCTCAGTCCTGGCTCTGAGGAATTTCATAAGGAGTAAGATACCTGACACTCCCTTCAGTTTAATTTTGAGCTCAGGTTCTCTGGGCTGCCATAGAACACTGGGATTAAAGATAATAACACTAATGGTCAATTGTCAACCAACTCACTCCAGCACAGGCCACTTCCTCAAAAGGCTTGGGAAGCAACCAGTCAAGCTTGGTGGGGTGGTGACAACTCTTTCCATAAGGTGGCACACGTTTCTCTCTGGATGAAAGCTGCAATATTGACTGTGGCTGGAAAAGGTGGTCTGATGCAGAATCATGCTTCGTGTCCACGTACATTGTTGTTGCTGTTGTTATGTGCTGTCGAGTCGGACCCGACTCATAGCTACCCCTCTGTACATTATGAACAGTAAGTAAATAATTTATGTTCCTCTGGGTCACTGAAACATAATATAAGGACCCTGGAGGGTAAGGTATAAGGGAAAATTATCATTTGGGAGCATACTAAAGCACACATTCTCATGCATGTATGTTCTCTCTCAGCTATCTTTATTCCTTTCATGCGAGGAAAATATTTAATAATTTACAGACAATCGTTATGGCCATTTAATCAGATCTGAGGTTTGTCTTCAGATGCCAGTCGAGTCGTTTTTGAGTCATAGCAACCCCATGTGGCAGGAAAGAACTGCCCCAGGGTGTTTTCTTGGCTGTCATCTTGACAGGAGCAGACAGCTAGGTCTTTCCTTTACAGACCCACAGGGTGGGTTCAAACCTCTAACCTTTTGGTTATCAGCTGAGTGCTTAACTGTTTGCATGACCAGGCTTCTTAGATTTGAGGTAACCGATACATTTTGATGGAGAAAGATGGAGTTTTTTCTCAAACATTTCTGAATATTTTTTTCAGTTTGTCTCAAGCATTGCATGCAACATACTTACACTATGAAAGTATTTATCTGAAATTCTAATTCAACTGGATGCCCTGTATTTTTTTAATCGATAAATATGGTGACCCTATAAAAATATTTCCACCTAATCTCTTTTTCCTCCCTGTTATGATTTGAACTATGTCCCCCAAAATATGTGTTGTAATCCTACCCTCTATAACCTGTGGATGTAATCCCATTTGAGACTAGGGTTTTCTTTGTTATGTTAGTGGGCCCTGTGGGTGTAGTGTGTGTCCTAAGTCTAATCACTTCTGAGTTATGCAGCGTAGCATAGGCACACACCAAAAACCAAACTCACTGCCATGGAGTCACTTCTGACTCATAGCAACCCCTCCATGGGTTTACAAGGCAGTATCACTACGGAAGTAGATTGCCCAGTCTTCTTTCCGAGGAGTGGCTGGTGGGTTTGAACCACCAGCCTTCTGGTTAGCAGTCAAGTGCCTTAGGTACTATGCCAGCCAACACAAATCAGGAAGGAGCAGGGGAGGGAAGCAAAGAGCCCCACGAAGATGGCAAGGAACTCAGGAATGCTGGGGCCACAGAAGCCGAGACAAGAACCTTCCCCTAGAGCCAAAAGAGCCTCCCCCTATAGCCAGTGCCCTGAAGTTGAACTTTGAGCCTCTGAAACCGTGAGAAAGTAAAGTTCTGTTCTTTAAAGCCACTCACTCACTTGTAGTTTTTGTGTTACAGCAACACTGGCCAACTCAGACACCCGCCCTACCCACATGTCTGAGGAGATTCGGTTTTACCTTGGATGACTAGAATTTCCCTTTAGTTTTGCTTGGGGTCATGGCTGAGGTAAGGCTGGGAGGACAGGCCATACTCTAGTAAATTTCCTATTTTTCCACAAGTCAGGTTCCTACTCAACCTTCTCAGAATTTCTGTGGGACATAGGCTTTTGCCCTGGCTGTATATCAGAATCACCTGAGGAGTTTCAAATTCTAACCATTCTGATCAAATCGCCTGGGTGAGGCCTGGGCACATGCACGTTAAACTTCTCCAGGTGATTCTAATGTACAGCCAGGGTGAGAAACAGCATCCATGCCAGGGCATCTCAAGCTGTGCTGCACGTGTAAATCACCTGGGGACCCTGGGAAACGGCACATCCTGACTCAGCAGGTCTGGGGTCCCACATGTGCGTTCCCAACAAACTCCCAGGTAACACTGCTGGTCTGGGTAGACCACACTTTGAGTAACAAACTTTTAAAGCATGAAAAATTGATTACTGTCAAAATTGAGTCTTTCATAACTCTCTGGAAATTTCAGCTGATAAACTGTTCCTTTTTTCCCACCTCCATTTGTATTTCAATCTTTTGTTTTTTCAAAACCAAAGACAGTGTTTTCCTGAAGTTCACCAAAGAAAATCAAATGCTGGTTAATTGCAAGGTGTCTGAGCCAGAGACTCACTTAGATGCTTCTAGCTGCTTTTAGCTTCCTGGTTAGATAGTTCTAATTACTTGGATGGTGCAAACATTCACATCTAGAAGTGAGGCGAGTTTCACAGGCCTGCTCTCCCCAGGCCACTCACATATATGTACTTTATTCAGCCTTCAATTCACTTACTAAGTTTTCTTCCCAACACTTAGAAAAATGATTTGAAGTGCTGAAAAAGCACATTCATTTCTTCTGTACCATCACATAGTCGTTAAAACCCAACCGCAACCAAACCATAACCTTACCGGTGATTTCTTAATGTCAGAGACAGCATAATTCCCTTGTGATATCCATCTGGCAGATTCCGTTAAAGATAGGCCGGTTCCATAAAGATTAATGCTGAAACGACCCTGGAATAAATGGATAACGAAAAAGATTTTCAATTCACATGACATCCCAAGCAAAGAAAAGGGAAAACCATGAAAGATTAACTCAGAAAGGAGAAAGACATTAATGTTAATAACAAAAACAGAAACAAAAACAAAAAACCCCACAGCCATCGAAAAGATTCCGATTCATAGTAACCCTGTAAACCAAAACCAAACTTGCTGCCGTGGAGTCAGATCCGACTCATAGTGACTCCTCCTTAGGTTTCCAAGGCTGTATCACTACGGAAGTAGTAAAACTAAAACTTTAGGGAAACAGACTGCCTCATCTTTCTCCCACTGAGCGGCTGGTGGGTTCAAACCACCAACCTTTTGGTTAGCAGACGAATGCCTTAAAGCCTTAAAGTGCCATCAATGGGAAAACAAAAAACCAAAAACCTCTACTGAAGTACATTGTCCCATCTTCCTTCCGCGGAGCTCCTTGTGGGTTTGAACAGCCAACCTTCTCTGATTAGCAGTCAAATGCCTTAGGCACTGAGCCACTAGCTCTCCTTAATTATAATGATAGTTACTAATTATTTAGGCCCCCCCACCCCCAGCCAGACACTTTACATACACCATCTCATTCATCCTCGCAAGAGCTCTATGAAGGGGGCATTCTTTACAGATGGGGAAACTGAGGCCCAGTGCAGGTGCTTAACTCTAGGAATCCAACTCACAACTGCCTGACTTCAAAGTCCCTGCCCTCAACCACTGCTATTCTGCCTCCCTAAAGCAGCAAACCTGATGCTGCTCACAATTATCAGATTCCTTCAGGAACAAAATGCCACAGTGTAATTTTTCTAACAAGATCTTGCTGCCAAGGCTTCCCGGCTTCCAGCTCTCTGCGGGGATCAGCACATCGCTACTAAGCACAGCAGGGCGGGACCTCAAAGAAGAGGCGCCTTCTCCAGAACGGCCAGCAGAGGGCGCGCTTGGCCTGTTCAAGGCCACCTGGGAAGGGGCCGCTTTCTCCAGGCAAAAGGAAACAAGATCTCCCAAAGGACGCAGAGATACCTTTCAAAACTTCGCCTCGGGTATTTATTTCTAAGGAGAGGGCCCAGCAGAAAGGTCCTCTCTCATTTTACATCTGTCTTTGTTACTCTCACGCTGACGTCACTTCTTGAAGCTTCCTAACTCTCCACATCCCTTCTGTTTATAGTGGGAGGCACCTCTGACCTGCTCAGTGTCCTAACTACAGGCAGTCCCTGGGGATAAGAATGTCTGACTTAAGGGGGACTGTTGTTGTTGTTGTTGTTATGTGCCATCGAGTCAGCCCTGACTCATAGCGACCCCTCCTTGGGTTTCCGAGGCAGTATCACTACGGAAGTAGGATTGCCCAACCTTCCTTCTGATGAGTGGCTGGTGGGTTTGAACCGCCAGCCTTCTGGTTAGCAGTCAAGTGCCTTAGCCACTATGCTACCAGAGCTCCCTAAGGGGGACTAGGAGGACTCAAACTTGCCCTTTAATGTTACAAAGATTTGTTCTCACTTTGAAATAACTGAACCAACCCCTACTTGTAACAAATTCATAACAATCACCTTCACTTGCTTCACCTGTAACTTTTAAATCACTGAAAAGGCTTTGTGCCTTTTCTTGCACTAACCGAACCAAATCCACTGTTATCCAGTCGATTCTGACTCAGACCAACTCAACACGAGAGAGTAGAACTGTCCCCCATAGGGTTTCCAAGTGGTGCTGGGGTTAAGGCATTGGGCTGCTGGCAGTTCAAACCCACCAGCTTCTCTGCATGAGAAAGAGGAGGAAGTCTGCTTCTATAAAGATTTACAGCCTTGGAAACCCCATAGGGGTTGCTATGAGCTGGCATTGACTTGATGACAGTGGCATTTTGGTAGCTCTTCTATTAAGACTCCTCTGATGAAACAGATGTAACTTGGGGGTTTCCTGTCTCTGTCAGGTCCATAAAGTGTTCATAAACCCTTTGGAGCCTTAGATTGCATATCTGTAAAATAGGGACAAATAGAATTCTTACTCAAAGAAGTAACAGGGTGATTTAGTTCGATGTCAATCAGATGATTTTGTCTCCCAGGCAACATGTGGCAATGTCTGGGGACATTCTGATTGTCACAACTTTGGGAGAGGGGGGCTACTGGCATCTAGTGGGTAGAGGCTGGGGATGCAGCCCCAACATCTTACAATACACAAAAGAGCTCCCACAACAGAGAATTATCCAGCTCAAAAGGTCAGTGGTGACAAGGTGGAGAAGCCCCTGGTGCAGAGGATGGACTTAACTAGAATTTCAACTCTCCTACTTACTGTTACTGTGACCTTGGGCAAGGTATTTAAATTTTTGAGCCTACCTGCAAAATGGGTTAGTAATGCCTAACCTGTGACTGGCACAATGAGTAAAGCATTTAGCTGTTAAGCAGAAAGCCAGTGGTTCAAACCCACCAGCTGCTCTGTGAGGGGAAGATGAGGCAATCTGCTTCTATGAAGATTTAAAGCCTTGCTAGTTGCTATGAATCAGAATCGACTCAATGGCAGCGGGTTTGGTTATTTTTATTTAACCTGTGGATATGAGGGCATGAGATAGAACACACAATGCATCTAACTCATTACCTGTGAAAATATTTACTATTTTGTATTATATTTGACAACTGTTCTCTGATAATACTATACAGTGGTCGCTATGGCTTATGGCCTAAATACACAGGTGTTTGTGAACGTGACTACACGGAGGCCCCGAGGCTCAAAGCTTCCTTGCTCAGCCTCCTCAGACACCAGATCCTGTGTGCTGTATTGCTCCACCTGGCCATTTTCTTATCTTTCTATCATTTCTGCCTCAAGCGGGTCCACATAGTATATGCACTGCACTGTGGCCAAGGAGCTGTCTCTTGTCTTCCTCACCATCTTGCTTCCTACTCTTGACTGCCTGTCCCACCTGTATAGCAGGAGTCAAAGATGAGGCAGTCTGCTTCCATAAAGATTTATAGCCTTGGAAACCCTATGGGGGTTGCTATGAGTCGGCATTGACTTGATGGCAGTGGGATTTTGGTAGCTCCTCTATTGACTTCTCTGATGAAACAGATGTAACTTGGGGGTTTCCTGTCTCTATCAGGTCCATAAAGTGTTCATAAACCCTTTGGAGCCTTAGATTGCATATCTGTAAAATAGGGACAAATAGAATTCCTAATCATAGAAGTAACAGGGTGATTTCGTTTGATGTCAATCAGATTATTTTTTCTTCCAGGTGACATTGGCAATGTCAGCATGTAGTTCCTAGAAGGTCCAGGCCTCTGACCTGGCTCCTAGCCTGGAATGCTTCCTGCTGCTCTGGGTGCCCTGGTCTGAGCCAGCTCAGTAACTCTTTCTGGTAGGTTTGCCTTCTCAGAGTAGGGGCCACCTGAAGGGAACAGGAGATTTTCTCTTCATTCTCCTTCTGCCTCTTTGACTCAGGGAACAGAATTTTCAGCCAGTGCCCTAACTGATTTTTAGCACTATGAAAGTTGAGGGCCACTAGAGGAGTCAAGGCCTGATGCCCTTTCTAGTTCTAGTCTGTGATGCTTTTGCCCCTAAAGGCCTCTCTTGGAGGTCTGAAGGGCAGAGGAGTTTTATTTTCACAGGTAGGTACTGCCGCCTGCTGCTAATTAATAAGAGTAAAAGTAACTAAACTAACGCATACAGTATGTGCTTCAACCTATTGACCTGTTTTTGTTGTTGAGTCAGACCCGACTCTTAGTGACCCCTTCTTGAGTTTCCAAGGCGGTATCACTACGTTAGTAGATTGCCCAATCTTCCTTCTGAGGAGTGGCTAGTGGATTTGAACCGCTAGCCTTCTGGTTAGCAGTCAAGTGCCTTAGGTACTATGCTACCAGAGCTCCTATGTGCTTTAAAAAAGTTTGCAAAAGATGTGCGTTAGACCAAAGAGAAATCTTGCTCTTTGGACACAGTAAATACTGCAGAAATCCTGCCTGGAAACAGGATAGGACACACATGCCTGCCATCACGGATTTGGCTTGAGACACTCTGGGATCAAATCCAGCCTCACTGAATACCAGCTGTGTGGGTTTGGGCCAGTTACTTGACCACTCTACATCTCAGCTTCTTCATCTCTCTGAGTGGCATTCTTGCTGAAGGGATTGTAAAATGGTGCAGCCATTTTCTATACTATGGAAAACAGCATGATGGTTCCTTAAAAAGTTAAATGTAGAATAACCATATCACTCAGCAATTCCCCACCTAGGCATATATGCAAAAGCACTGAAAACAGGAATGCAAACAGATACTTGTATACCCATGTTCATTACAGCATGATTTACAACAGACACAAGGCAGAAATAACACAAATGTCCACGGACAGACAAATGGGTAAACAAAACATGCTACATCTAGGCAATGGACTATTACTCAGCCATAAAGATAAATGAAGTACTGATACATGCTACAACATGGAACAACCTAGAAAACATGATGCTGAGTGAAATATGTCTAACACAAAAGGACAAATGTTGTATGATTCCACTTACACGATATATCTATACTAGGCAAACACAGTGCATAGAGACCATGTTTTTACTGGTTACTAGGCATGGCTGGGTGGGAGCTCTGGTAGCGCAGTGCCTAAGGCACTTGACTGTTAACCAGAAGGCTGGCGGTTCATAACCACCAGCCACTCCTTGGAAGGAAGATAGGGCAATTTACTTCCATAGTGATACTGCCTCGGAAACCCAAGGAGGGGTCGCTATGAGTTGGGTTCGGCTCAACAGCACATAACAGCAACAACAACAGGCATGGCTGGGAGGGGGAAATGGGACAATGTTACTCAGGGGTCACTGAATTTCCATTAATGGTGACGCAAAACACTGAAACAGATGGTGGTGATGGCTGCAGAACAAGGTGAATGTAATCAATGCCACTGAATTGCACACATGGAAAGGGTCAAAATGGCAAACGTATGTTATATATATTTCACTACAATGGAAAAAAAAAAAAGAGGGACATTCTACGTCATAGGATACATAGGAGTAAATGCTATACTGGTTTAGAAATGCTGAGCATGGTGCATATAGCATAATAAATGCCCAATAAATGCTAGCTGTTAAAAGCAGCATTAATAATCACTTAACTGTGATCAAGATTAAAAAAAAAAAAAAGATTCTGGCTATGTCTTGAGGTTAGGCCTCTCAGGGGACCCACCCTTATGAAGAAATAAATTCTCAAAACAACAGGAGTGGGTGATGGGGAAAAGATTCTCACACAGGGAGCCCCTCTGCTTGGTTCTGTGTCATCAGTGGGACAAGCTGTCCTCTCCAAAGCAGTCTGCACAAAATGTGCTTCCTATAAACCACAAGCCTTCTACCAGAAAACTGACTTGAAAAACTCCCGTCCTTCATCAATAAAGGTGGTGCTCAATAAATGTCTAAGGGATTCTAAAAGCACTCCATACAGTTTGAAGAATGGGCTGGGGAAAAAAGTACAAATTAGCCTCTCACTGACTCTGGGTCTTCTCATTTAGCAACTGCTTCAGTGTCAGGATTTCACAAATCAATCAGTTCATTTGTCTCTGAATTATTAAAATAAATGAATGCAAATTACCTTTCATTTACTTAAGCTTCCCAAAGGATGCACGCATAGAAACAAGAAGATCCCGAGACATTTGAGAAAGGCAAGGCCAATCTATTAGTGGTTAAAATGCAACCATACCACCAGGGTGGTGGTGTGGGTTTGAAGTCACCAAGTTCTCTAAAGAAACTGCACTTCAGAAGCATTCAATCCCTGTGTAATGGAAGAAGGGCCCTTCCCATTAGGACCTTTGTTGATTTTCTTTCTCCCCTAAGAGCTTCCTTCTCACTTCTCTAAAATGTTTAGTGTTGCTCTTCTAAAGCTGGAGGTTGAGAAAACACTTTAGTAAAAGACAGTTCAGATATGTTTGTCTTTGGACCGTCTCTGGCTGGGGGTAAATCCATCCTTCCAAGGGAAATAGTGCCTGGGATTCTAAACAAAGCAGCCTGTCCCAATCTCAGGATTGGTGAAGGCTCACAGGCAAAGTGGGAAATTTCACGGACACAGAGTTCAACCGCAGCTTTGTGCAGATACATGCAAATCCAAGTAAAACACCGAGGCCAGGGTCTCATGTCCAGAATCACCTAATTCCTTCGTTTGTCCTGCCTTCTCATGGCAGAAACCTCTTGCAAAGACTGGTGTCTGCTTTGCAAAATTAGCCCCAGCTGCACTGAGCTTCTGTTAATGGATCAGTCTGGAAAAGGACAGTGGTGGTTGCACAACACCATGAACGTAGCCAATGTGGCTGAATCTTAACATAAAAATATTTGAATTGGCAAATGTTTTGTTATATATAGTTTCACCACAATAATAATAATAATAATAATAATAATAAAGAAGAATGGAGGAAAAAAAAATTAGCCCAGGCTATTGCAACATGTTTCGAAAGGCAAGTCAAAACCCACCACACTTGTAAAGAGGCAGCAAAGTGTGAAATGGAACAATGGGCAGAAAGATGGCTGGCTGGCTGCTCTGCTGCTGAGTGACCCAGAAGAAGATGGCACATCTTGGTCTCAACACTGTGTAAATTTTTAAAGACCTGAAGTAGGCATAACAGATTGAGTCCATTATGTCTACAGAGCTTCTCCCATTTGTCCACATGCCTTGGTCCTGGACGACTCTAAAATATATTATATGGGTTAATTGTTTACCCGGCTGTCTCTCAGTAGGCTATAAATTCCTCACGGAGTGGAGGTTTGTGAGTCTCCAGTAACAAGTGCACTCTCAAGAAATGTGCGCTGTTTTGTTGATAAGACTCTTCTAGAGCATTTCGGGACATCATTAAGAAGTCAAGTGAAGCCCATGCACAAATTTTAGAAGGTCAAAGTCTAATATATTTTTCTTTAAAAAAGAAAAAAATAAACCTCTCAAACCTTTATTTGGAAAAACTTAGAAAACACAGGAAACGTAAAAACAAAAAATACATAAAAATAAAACTTCCCAATCCAACCTACTGATACTTGGGTATTTTTATAGTGTCGAGTGACTGGCTTTTGGGGGCGGGGGGTGGGGGGAGTGTACTTTGTAGCATCTGCCAATTTCCATGGTGTAAACACCTGCCACATGATCTGTTTTCCAGGTCTTTCTCCACTTACACATTAAAACAAACAAACACACAAACAAACAAACAAATAAATAAATAAAACCACTGATGAGACCATACTATGTGGACTGTTTTGCAGTTTCTTTTCTCTACTTAAACTTATAAGGGGTTTTCTATACCATGCAATACTCAGAATTTTTAGTGGCTAACAGTGGTAAGTTGGAGTGGACTTGTACTGGCTTTGGAGAGCCAACTGTGTGCATCTCTTCCCAACCGTCCATTTAGTGACATCATGATAACATGTGAATTTGGTCATGTGATAAGTATTTACACCATGGAAACTGGCAGATGTTATAAAGTAGTACTTCTTCTTTTTTTTTTTTTTTAGAAAGCCAGTCACTGGACATTTACCAGAGTCTACTGACTGCTCAATTTTCACGGAGGGTGCTCCAGGGGGAAAGTGGGAGGGGGGTTCTCTGTAAGGGAGAAGCCTTGGTGTATATACCTGTGAGTACTTGACCAGCTCATACCTGTGGGCACTTGACAGCACTATAGCAGTCCCCGGCTGTGGCAAAAGGGACAGGATGTCCTTCACTGGTCCTCGCAAACTGCAAGTCAGTGGCTGTAGGGTGGAGACATGGTGAAAAGGAGAAGGAAGATGAGAATGGGAGAAAGAGTAGGGGAAGGGACAGAAGGATATTAACAAGAGGACAGAAATGGAGAAGAATAAAAGAAAAAATAAAAGGAGTTGGGAGAGAGAGAAACAATCCTAAGCATGATTAGTGAACAAATGGATCCAGATGTTCACTTGCCTTTTCCTCATTATATGTGTGGTTCCCAGAGCTTCAATTCCCTGCATTTTATCAGCGCTGACAGTCTCCTCAGACTATGGAAGCCAAAAAGGGGGTTTAAATGACTTTGGAATAGATTCCTACATAAATAAATATGTGAATCACCTTGCTTAAATGTAGGGTAACTGAATGGATCGGGAGCCTCTTGTAACACTGCAGCAGAGGCTTAAGGACGGGGGAAGTAAGCCAGAGAAGCATTTCCAGCTACTTAGGACTTTTCCCCTGAGGTTTCATCTGTCCTCCAGTGGCCTAGGTGCTATGATTGCCAAAATGTGGAGCAATTAGAACTCGCATCTTGAAATTATTAATGGCAGTTTCTCAAGTTTGGGGCTAGCTTACAGTTTTGTTAAAAAAATGCAGTAAAAACAGTATTACCCCAGAGCTCATGTTTTTAACCCTATTGCAGCTCCCAAGACCAGTTTTGCAAATTATAAGGCTGATCAAACCATTAAAAAACCCTAACTCACTAACACTGAGTCAATTTCAACTCACAATGACCCCCATTGGGTTTCCAAGGCTGTAAATCTTTAGGGAAGCAGACTGCCTCATCTTTCTTCCACAGAGCAGCTTGTGGTTTTGCACCACCAAGCTTTTAGTTAGTAGCCAAATGCCTTAACCACTACACCATGAGAGCTCCTTAAGGTAGAATAGGAGGAGTTAAATTGAGAATCTTGCCAAAGTTGTCTGCTGGCAAGACTAGAGCCTAGAGCCTGTTTTTTTTTTTTTTTTTCCTTTCTTTCTTTTTTTCTCCTGGTTTGTTGGGGGAGGCTTTGCAAAGTCAGAAGCAAACTAGGAAAGATATGCTTACATGGCAGCACATTTACCTTGGCCAGATCCTATGCATTCTTTAAAACCCATCTCATATATCATCTCCTCTAGGAAGCCTTCTAGGATTCTCTTTGCACAGTTAGCAGTTTTCTTTCTGATTGCTTCTAGAAGACTTTGCCTTTAACTTCATCAGGATTGTAATTGATTGCTTGCTTGTCTAACTAACAGGTCAGACTGGGCAGCCCCTGAAGGCAGGGGTCATGGGAAGCAGTCTAGGGTGATACTGTGTCTTTATTATTTATTTATCTCCTTATCCCGCAGTACTTGTGTACTTAGTATATAAATTTATTTAAATAAAATGGTAAATAATAAAATGAGAGCTGACTCATACTGAATGCTGATTGCAGTGCAGGCTTTTTGAAAAGCAGTTTTTATTCCCCTTTATCATAATGGTAGGAGCTCTGGTAGCGCAGTGCCTAAGGCATTTGACCGCTAACCAGAAGGCTGGTGGTTCAAACCCACCAGCCACTCCTCGGAATCAAGATTGGGCAATCTACTTTCATAGTGATACTGCCTCAGAAACTCAAGGAGGGGTCATTATGAGTCGGATTCAACTCGATGGCAGTGAGTATCATAATGGTAGCTTATGTTTAATGAGGGCTTTCAAGTGGCTGGACTCTGGTTTATGTGTTTTTCCTTTATCAGCTCATTTACTCATCCCAGTTACTGCAAAAGATAGTTACTAGTCCCTGGGTGGTGCAAACAGTAAGTGGTTGGTTATTAACCAAAAGGTTAGGAGTTCGAATCCATCCACGGTACTTTGAGAGAACAGCCTGGCAATCTGCTTATGAAAGATCACAGCCACTGAAAACTCTGTGGAGCAGTTCTACTCTGTATACATGGTATCGACGCAACATCATAGTCTACCTCAAAAGTTATCTGCTGTTAGGATTGGAGTTCAGAGTCTAGTTTTCACCTTTCTGCCTTGTCTTTTGGGAATGGCAAAAGGTGGCCTTAGTCTTTTGCAGAAAACCACATTTTGAGGGGAGGGGAATCAGAATCCCCCATTCTATATGGAAAGGGGCCCTAGTCCACTTGAGTATACAGTGCCCCTGGGTGTCAGCTGGTATGTTTCTCTAAGTTGGGAACCTGAAGACCCTCTTAGATCTAATCAGTCTAGCTGAAGGCAATTAAAAGTATTTTGGTACAAACCAAATTTAATCTACCTCAGGAGGAAAGCCATGTAATATTACAGATACAATGTTAATGACGAAAGATTAATTATTCATTATTCTGTTTTTCCTTTTTCAAGGGAACGTGTCGCTGTCTTTAACCACTCCTATGATTAATGCCTCTTGTAAAAATGCAGTGCTGGCCAGAGTATGAGATCAGCTCATGTGCAGGCTAGTTTGGAGCAGATAATTCTGGGCTCCATTTTTCTTCTGTAAATAGACAATTGATTCAAATGAGCTTTCTGCCTCTGCGTGTGTGTGTGTATGTGTGCACTACAGGAGCTGGCTGGGGTGAATGTTGCAAATGAATCTCTTAGCTGTGGGGTTTTCTATCTGCTGTGTCTTCTGTCTTAAAACCTCCTGCTGCTACCCTTGCTTTTCCCACACTGACACCTTGTGACTGATGCCTAATTCTTACTTGACCTGAGCTCTCAATTGAGATGTCACATATTCTGGGATGCTGCCCTGCTTCTCCATACCACAATAGTGCCCCTTTAATGTGCTCCCTTTTTCTCCATTCATTCATTCCACAAATAGGATGGAGCATTTACCCTGAGCTAGGCACTTTCCAGGCACTGGAGGTACAACAGTGAACAAATAGCACAAAAACTGCCTCACCAACCCTGGAGAGCTTGTTATCAATTAACTGCCAGCTCCATATCTTGTCCACACTGTGTTCTCTACATCTCGCCCCTTCCCAGTATGCAGTACATGCTTGCTGACCAAATAAAGAATGAACGAGCTCCCCCATGCTACCCGACCTAACTTACTGATGATCTGCATGGTGGTCAGGTCCACCCTGATCTTGTGGAAGGTGGAGAAGCCAGCGGCCGTGTAATCCTTCCGACACTGGCAGTCATCTCGTCGGCTCCCATTGTAGGGGCATTCTGTTGGGTTGTGTAATCTAAATACAGAGAGAAGGTTCTGGTAAGGACGGGAAGGTGCTTCCAGGGATCCTCGGGCATTGGCACCTTTCTGAATCTGGGATTTCTTACCTGTGTCCGTAAACCTCAGAGAAATTCTCAGAGTCACTATGGACCAGTGTTACATACTCTTTGGGGTGGTCAGACTGCATCCCCGCACAGAATATCTGAAACAAAGGCCAGTGAGGACAATGAGAGCAATGATCCCTCTCGCACAAGTAACGCTCTAGAAGTGATGACTAACATTCACCTTTAGTAGCTTTCCTCTAATAAGCAGGAAATATTCACCATCTTCATTAGCACCTTTGAGTTTTTTAACTTCTTTGCAGTTCTGGGGTAAATCACCTAGAAAACACAACACAAAGAACAGGGTGTGATGTACCAGGATGTATACCATCTGCCCATGAAAAGAATTACACTGTTCACACTGAAAGTTTTCAGCAAACAGGACAATTTCTTTAAAAATTTTTATATTTCTAAGACAAGCATGGGAGCTCTGGTAGCATAGTGGCTAAGGCACTTGACTGCTAACCAGAAGGCTGGCGGTTCAAACCCACCAGCAACTCCCTGGAAGGAAGATGGGGCAATCTACTTCCGTAGTGATACTGCCTCGGAAACCCAAGGAGGGGTCCTATTGGGTCGAGTCTGACTCAGTGGCACACAACAACAACAACAACAAGACAAGCATGCAAACTCTTCATGTTAAAAAAAGATGGCTTCAGCTGGCCAACTTACAGTTAAAGATATTATGGCAGGTTTTTCTCTCTTCTGGCTTCAGATCAATGGGGCAGAGGTGGCTGGGCTGGTCCTCGTTGGTTAAACACTGCACAGATCTATGCATCACTCCAACACCACAAGACACTGAACACTACAAGGCAAGCCAGAGTCAGTGATGTAGTTGTCCAACCTGGAGGCATGGGGGTGGAGCTCAGAGCCCTGATTTCATGTACAGGTTGTGATTTTGGACCTTACGTTGCTGAAAACAAGTAGCTAGGCATTTACCATGTACCAGTATAAGCTTTATATATATATTTATACATATATATCTACACATATACATGTATATGTATGTGTGTACATACATACATATATATGTACATGCTTGGTATATGTATATGCATAGACATATATATCATATAAGCCTCATAATAATGCTATGAGATAATACTAATATTATCCTATTTTTACGGATGAGACATTGGGGCTCAGATGGTAAGTAATTTGCTCAAGGTCATGGTGGAGCCAGAACAGAAACCTGAACTCCTTTCAACTGATCATACGCTTTGCCTGATCCCTTTTCAATACTGAGAGAGCCTCACTGGTCCTGAGCCAGGGCTGTGGCAATTTTCCAGGACAGTCCTAATAGACAGCACTGTGCCTTGTAGGACCCTAATGCAATGAAATATTCCTGACAAAAAGGACTAGAATGTATAGACTTCTCAAAAGCAGCGGCAGCAAGAACAACTAACACTTCTGTAATGCTTATTATGTGGCAGAGATCTAAGTGCTTTTTAATAAAACACCTGCAAAAGCCAGAATCTGTGTAAGGTGGAAACCTGTCAGAGATGGAAAATGCAAATAATTCCCACTAATAGAGAGGAAAGAAAAATGGTGAGATGGTACTCTCTCAAAGGCGGAAAACTTGTGAGACACGGAAAAACAAAGCAGTCCCATCTAGTTCCAGCTCTCACAGGTTTCAGTATATATTAACCTGTTTAATCTTCACAACTACCCATTTTGCCGATGAGGAAACTGAACCACAAAAGTTATACAGCTTGTCCAAAGTCATTCAGCTGGCAAGTAGCAGACCAGGAGCCAGATCAGGCTGTATGGCTTCTGAGTCCTTGCTCTAAGCACCAACCCTTCCTGCTAGACAAGAGAGGCCCCTGCTTTTCCCTTCAGTCCATGTCAATTGCTAACTCCTGTTCCTCACCAGAGTCTCTTCCAGAAGTAGAGTTACTGAAGAGGGCAGGTCAGGCAGGATGTGTATACATGCGGTTTGGGATGAAAGGGCTTTCAGATTTGAGGCCTTGAAAGTCTACTTACGCTCCCCCAGTTGCCGACTCTCCAGGTGGCCGAGACCGGGCACTCCCTCAGGTAGCAGGGGTGGACGCTGGGGGGCTGTGTGCCCGGGCAGTTGATGGTGGTTTGGTAGCTGTACTCATAATTTTCCTTCCCGGTGTAAATCTCGCTGCACGAGACCAGCCTTTGTTTGTAGCCCTTTCCACAGGTCACTGAGCACTGAGTAAAGCGGGGTTGAGAGGAGAGATTCAAGCGGTTCCCTGGGGCAGCCCACAATGGGCCCCTGACCTCCACGCTGAAGGCTGACCCTGTGACAATGCTGCAGAAAGCTCTCACTTTATTAGTTTATTTATTCATTTCAAATGACAGGCCCTGAGCACACAGGGGACATGCAACCCTATACGACGCCTTCCGGGATCCAGGGCTTCCACTCCATCTTCTCAGCCCCCGCTGGGGGTGGGGGCGCCACAAGCCCCTTCTAGGGATTTCGAGGGGGAAAGAAGGGGAGGTGCTCCAGCTGTCATTGGTTCAGTTTGCAGCTATAGCTCAACCACATGGGCTTGCAAATCATGCTTTTCCAGCCCTACGATGAAATGTGCCATATGGGGAGGCAAAGAGGAGCCAGAAGCCAACTTAGAAGTTGACATTTTGAGTGAGAAATTCAAGCATAAAGGCAAGAGGGGACTCAGGACAGTTTTCCTTCCCTGTTTGATGCGTTTTGCTTTCCCGTCTGTCCTCCACTTAATTTCCTTCTCTCTCCTAAGCCATATATCTTGATTGAAATGTTATTTTCCTGCTTTACTATCTCTGTCTGGAGTCCCTGGTTGGTGCAAATGGTTAACAAGCTTGGCCTTTCAGTCCACCTAGAGACCCCTTGGAAGAAGGGCCTGGTGATCTCCTGAAAAATCAGCCACTGAAAACCCTATGGAGCACAGTTCTACCCTGACACACAGAGGTCATCATGAGTTGGAGGCTGACTTGACAGCAGTTATTGGTAGTGAAGCTCTCTGTCATTTCAAGAAGTCCTTGAACTCTTTTATAATAATAACAGAGCATTTAAAAAACTCAATGCAGAAAAGGAGAATGCACATATAGCTTACTAGTGTTTCAACTCCCTTATGGACGGGACATCTAATTGGCTATTTATAACATTTTATAATATGTCCAACCTCCCTAGCTAAGTACTTTGCATAATTTATTTGTTTTTTAAAAATAAAACTGCTATTCCAATTCCTCCCCCTGCTGCCTCCTGGCAACCACTACAGTTTTGCCTTTTCTAGAATGTCATACAGTGTATATGTGAAGCACAGAGCATTTCAAGGGCACAAAACTACTACATATGATACCATCAGGGTGGCATGACATTATGCATTTCTTAAAACCCACAGGAATGTACAACACAAAGAGTAAGCCCTAATGTAAACTATGGGTTTTCATTAGTAGTAATGTATCAGCGTTGGTTCATAAATTGTAGCAAATGTAACACACTAATGCATGACATTAATAAGAAAACTGCATGCAGCAGGGACAAGGGCATAAGGAAAACGTACTTTCTGTATAACTTGTTTATAAACCTAAAACGACTCTACAAAATTAAGTGCATTAAGAAAAACTGAATTGTAATTCATTTAGCTTTGATGATTCTTTAGGCAACAACATCAAAGAACTGTTCAACTCCTCTGCAAAGGTGTTATTTAAAATCAGGGTGTATATCAAGTCCCCAGCTGGTGCAAATGGCTAAGTGCTGGCTATGCACTAAAAGGTTGGGGGTTCAAATCCTTCTGGGGTACCTCAGAAAAAAGGCCTGGCAATCTACTTCTGAAAGATCACAACCATTGAAAACCCTACAGAGCACAGTTCTATTCTAACACGTAAGGGTCACTCTTGAGTCAGAATTGGCTGGGAACAGTGATTTGGTTTTGGTTTTATCAATATTCTCTAGACCAAAGGTTACTTGGGGAAGGCCACATGAACCCCTGAAACAGTATGCAGCAGGTGGAACATTTATGCTTTCTCTGGGTTGAGGAACCACAGCTTTCATCAGTTCTCAAGGGTGCTTAAGAACTACAGTATCTCCTGTTTCCTAAGTCTTCTGCACTGTTGCTTTAAATCATGTCATTTTCCTCCCTTGTAACACTTCCAGAGAGGAGGGTCCCCTTGGGGAGATCCCAGAGAGAGGAAAGAACAGGCCCAGCCAGAGGCACAGAGCGGTCCTGAGCCTTCCCCTCTAGCTGGCTCAAGACCTGGACATGCTCCGTCAATGCTTCTTCCTTCTTTGGTTGCCCTGTTCAAATGCTCAAAGGCCTACGTGAAGGCAGACCAGGGGCGTGCAAGACTAGCTCGCAGTGTTGTCTGCCTGGGCAGATGGCCAACAAATGTTCTGTCTGTCTAAACTGTGCGTAACCTGAAGGTGTCTAACCTGGGGGCTTGCATATATTGACCTCAGTCAATATGTGAACTGAACAAATGAGGCTGTAAGTTTGAGAAGGCAAATGCTGACACCTTCAACCCTACAAAGCTGAAGTGGAAGCAGCCCACTGGTCACTTATATGGGGAAACAGTGGGAAAGAGTTGTTTTCTGATGAACCTGAGCCCCAAATGTAGTCAGGTTGGGTTCAAAGGCCTCCACAGCTCTGAAAAGAAGCTGTGAAGAATAGACACCAGTAAGCAGCACTGTGAAAATGCTGACTGCCTCTGGCTTCCCCGTACCATTTCAGATCAGAGTTCTGAAGGATGAGAGCTGAACCAGAAGTTAGGGATCTCATCAGTGAGGAACTTTTAGGGATGAATTCAAGAGAATGGAGAAGCCATCACCAAACATCTTCTCCTACCCTCCAACTTCCCTGAGATTCGAATGGGTTAAACCTATGTAAAGGGCTATTTGGAATACTCATTTGGATTTCACATGTTCCTGGCTGGCAAATCATCATCTGTGTCCTGGACCACATCTCTCTTCTACTCTTTAAGGACCTATAGTTGTATTCAAAGGAGCTCTGGTGGCATAGTTGATAAAGCACTTGACTGCTAACCAGAAGGTCAGCAGTTCAAATGCACCAGCTGCTCCATGGAAGGAAAAGGGGAGATTTACTTCAATAAAGATTTACAGCTATGAGTCAGAAATGACTCAATGGCAGTGAGGTGGTTTTTTTGTTGTTGTTGTTCTACTCAGGGCATACCAAGACCATGTAGGGGTGACTTAGAGCAAGGTTTCTCAACTTTGGCACTATTCATATTTTGGGCTGATTAACTCTTCGGTGTGGGGGCTGTGCACTATAGGATCTTCAGCAGCATCACTAGAGACCAGTAGCATACCCTGCTCCCAAGCTGTGACAACCAAAAATGTCTCCCCACACTGACAGAAGTCCTTAGAGAGGCAAAACCACTGGGGCAGAGTAAAGGGTGGGGAGATGCAGTTAGAGACTTTAGGACATAGTGAGGAAACAAGAGTTCAGTGCCCAACATACTTAACACCTGTATGAAAATATTTATCTTGTTAAATATGAAAATGCTGTCCTTCCAAACTTGGACGTGACCCTGTTTAAAGTCAGAACATTACCTAACAATCCTGAGCACCTGTGCTATGACCTCAGCTGCTTCCCTTCCACACCTCTAAATTTTTTGGGGGGGCAAATGACACTTGTTTTGATGTTACAGGCCTTCTACTATTTGGAAAGATTATGAGGTTTGAAAATAATATAATCATCATATTACCATTGGTTTATTAATAATAAAAGGAGCCCTGGTGGTGCAGTGGTTAAAGTATTTGGCTACTAACCAAAAGGTTGGTGGTTCAAACCCACCAGCTGCTCTGCAGGAGAAAAGAGGAGGCAGTCTGCTTCTGCAAAGATTTACAGCTTTGGACAGACACCCTATGGGGCAGTTATACTCTGTCAAAATCGACTTGATGGCAGGATGTTTCAGTTTAGGTACGCATTGTGTGAAGGAGGAGATAAGAAAGAAAAAGGTACACAGGGAAGAAGTAACTATGGGGAGGAAGTGGGAGGTGAGCTATTGCACTGTGGGAAATTTCAGTCAATGTCATGAGACAAAGTGTATGTGAGCTGCTGTATGGAAAGTGAATTTGCTCCATAAACTTTCACCCAAATCACAATTAAAAAAAAAAGAAAGAAAGAAAAAAAGTAGACATTTTAGATTCTTTGGATCTAATGAAACAAATAATTTTTTCCTCTGGATCAGAGGTTGTAAATATTCAATCCACGTCAGGTCCATGGCAGTATCTGGTTTGCCCACACAACATTTTAAACGAAAAAATTGAGCTCACATTTTGAAATCAGGAGATTTCACATAACAGTCCAGACTCTTGGCTTCCCTTGAAAAATGTGATTTGGTAACACTGGGTCCTCATCTCTGCATGGCTTCACAGGGGGTGGAAGAAAGCCTGTTCCCTATACAGAGCATAGTTCCCACCTCTCCCTGATGTCTCCCTGATCCTAAGGTATCTTCTTCTACTTAACCTTCAGGTACGTACAAGCATCATAAGAATTTGCAGTGGTGTAGTGCCCAAGGCATTTGACTGCTAACCAGAAGGCTGGTGATTCAAACCCACCAGCCACTCCCTGAAAGGAAGACTGGGCAATCTACTTCCATAGAGATACCTCCTCTAAAACCCAGGGAGACGTTGCTATGAGTCGGGATCAACTGGACAGCAGTGAGTTTGGGTTTTTTTGGTACTAAATCTAAATCCTTTCTGATCATATCAATAGACAGCCAGGTGAACCACAGAATGTAAGAGAAGCTTAGAGAGCATCTTATCTCTTTCTCCCAATTTGCATATGTGGGAACTCTGGCCCAGTAGGGCAGAAGGGCTTGCCTGAGAACACACAGTCACTCACAGCAGCACCAGCAGGTGGGCCCAAGCCTCCCGCACCTTGCCCTCAACACCTGTTCTCAGGCCATGGCTGATCTGAAGGTGATTACAGAGTTCCCAGAACATACCTCTGACCATTCTCCTGTGATCCAGACATACTCGCAGGGTTGTAAACTGCAGCTCTTGTGGTCGGCAGGCCTCTGGGTCACGTCGCAGTGCATACTGTGAACCTCACCCTTGTTCTCATCCACACACACCACCTTGCGGTACCTGGAGCCTTCACCACAAGTCTTGGTGCACTGTTCAAGACAGACAAAATGGGTTTTTATATGGAAGAATAATCAATGACTGATTATATCATGTTATTATTACTGTAGCAGATTCTTGTTGTTGACAGTAGTTATGTCCTAAAAGTCCCTGCAAATGTTGAATTAGTGAATATTGAGCCAGCCTTGCTTTGCCTTAACTGGAAACGTGCACATTGCTCTGTACATGTCTGTGAGTCACCTCAAAAACACCGTGATGAATGATTTTGAGGCTACAAATAAACTTTAGCAAGTAGGTGAATTTGCAATATAGAGTCTATGAACAATGAGGATTGAAGAGTTTACTGATAAGCCAGGAACAATTTTGTTACGTAACTGGGATTAAAAAAAAAAAAAAAAAAAGAGAGAATTCTCTAATTATCCCTGTCCTCTAGGATCTCACAGTCCTAAAGGATATACAGATAAACAAATAGAGTTGATCCTCCATGAGTTTGAAGTGATTTGCTCCTCCCTACTCCCCTCACAGTGCTTGCAATTCCTAGTTGTACCTACATCCATCTTTTGATTTTTGTGAATATTGCTTCTACAAACACTAGTGTATGTGTCTGAATACGTGATTTCAGTTTTTGGGGATATGAACTTAGGAGCAGAATTGCTGGGTCATATGGTACGCTCTGTGTCTTTGGTGAGTCACTTTGTTCTTTAAGGATACAGGAGTATGTCCTTCTAGGAGGAACACTTTATTACCTTCAAACTTAGGTTACGATTTCCATTGCTTGGAAGCAAACATCAATACCTATGATGTAGAGTTATTTGCAATTTTTCTGGGATATAAGTATGAATTGCAAGTACTGTGAGGTGGGAATGGAGAAGCAAATCACTTCAAGATAATGCAGGAGGCTAGCTGATCCCAGTTTCCTTGCTCGGTGTAGCTTTGGGGGTTTCTGTTCCCTGTGAAGGTCACTATGGGTAGGAAATGACTTGATGGTAAAAGGATTTGGTTCCCCTGAAATGTGTGGGAACTACTGTGAAGTGATAACATTTTTATTACCATAATTAAAAAAGGAAAAGAAAAGCCAAATGCTCTAGAGAGCCACTGAATGTTAAAACAAAACCATGTTAATTTGTGATGTGTAGATCTGTGCAGAAGAAATACTTAACTTGCTGTAGAAAAATAATTCCTTAGTTAAATCCTTAGAAAACCAGTAGTTAAGGTGGCTCAGAGAAGGTCATGATTATTGAGTAGCCAGACCTGAACCAAACCTCCAACGTCCGCTCTCATTTTCATGAACCCAAACTGCTTTACTTTGCATCAATACGTGACAGTTTAAAGCAGCATAGCAATGATTCCTACTCACTTTACATTTGTTAAGTGTGTCTCTCTTGATCTTGAAGAATGGTTAACTACTATAAAAAATATTTTGTCAGTGCTGTAAAATGGAGTTGGGAACAGACAGGTATTGCCAATGGGGACAAGGGAGTTGAGAAACTTTACTTTGAATATAACTTTTAGAAAAATTAACCTAAGTTAATAAGTGACTTGCCTAGGTCTTTGGAATTAGTCAACAGTAACTCTGAACATCACGTAGGAAGGATTTTCTCCTGGAGTCCTGAATCCTAACTAAGGCACAGGAATTGTATAATCAGAAAACAAATGCAGCCCATGCTATCGAGCTTATCAACTTCTGGTATACTCCCCCACCCTTCCACGATGTATGACTCCTTCTCCTGCCCTGGAATAATACGACATACAAGGCGTATAATAAACAGCTGGAAAGTTCAACTGGATTCATTTTAATTTCCAAAAGGTTTTCTCAAATTTTATTTTGACTTTTAGGGAAAAAAAAAAAAAAAACTCTACTAAGTGAGTGCATTAGTGGGAGCTCTGGTAGCGTAGTGCCTAAGGCACTTGACTGCTAACCAGAAGGCTGGCAGTTCAAACCCACCAGCCGCTCCTCGGAAGGAAGAAGGGGCAATCTACTTCTGTAGTGATACTGCCTCAGAAACCAAAGGAGGGGTTGCAATGAGCCAGGTCTGACTTGATGGCACATAACAACAACAACAACAAGAAGTACATTAGTAATCCCACCACCTTCTTGAATTTCAGCCACATTATGGTTCAGAAACACAATACTCACTGTGCTGGGCTAAATTAGGTATGAACTCACTGTCCTACAGGATACCTGTGTCTTTAAATGTGCTGAAATTCATGGGGCGGGGCTATTCCAGATTTGTGGGTAAAGAAGATAGCAGAATGACCTTTTCAGGTACCATTCTTTTTATCCATGTAGGCTGGTCACATAGTGATGGTCTACAAAGGATCATTTGATGCAATGAGTAGAAAATGTCTTTCCATAAGATTATAATCAAGTTCCTTAAAACTTTCAAATAAATCTTTGATGAGATTCCGTAAGCATGGTGGGAAAGAATATCCCTTCATATTGCTTTTCTCCACTGATGAAAAATTTTGGCATTTCTAGTGCCAAATAACATTACTCGCTAACACATGGACAGGAAAGTCTCAGAACTACATGGGAAATTTGACAGCACAGTATTCTTGGTGTGTTGTGTTGAGTTCTAATGTGGTAAGGAACTGCACTTACAAATCAATTCATCTAACATTGCTTTAAATAAAAAAACAAACAAACAAAAACACACAACAGTCCTCAGGTTATCAATAGATTCTATTCCCAAAACTAATTTTTAAAAAGCCAGGTATTTACTGTTTGGACTATTTTGACCCAAATTAGCATTTGCAAATGAAAGAGGAGGTTAATATTATACTATGGAGACTTTTTATAACTTTAAAGATTGTCTTTCATTCAACACATATTTACCATGGCCCAAGTCCTGTGCAGGGTCCTGGGATATAGCCTGATGTTTCCTTACTCACCCTCTCTCTCTGTATGACACCCAGGAAGGCTGTTACTGCAAGCCTGGGGTCCTGTGTGTCAGGTCAACTGGATAACTATTGACCACTGGGATTAAACACTTGGGCGCCTTGTATGACTGTGTGAGCAGACTGGGGTTCATAATGTACCTTTCTCAATGGCACAGACAGTTAAGGGCTCAGCTGGTAACCAAAAGCTTGGCAGTTCAAGTCTATCCAGTGGTGCCTCAGAAAAGAAGCATGATGATCTACTGAAAAATCAGCCACTGAAAACCCTATGGAGCTCAGTTCTACTTTGACACACACAAGGTCGCCATGAGTTAGAATAGGCTCTATACCCAGTCTATGGCAACTGGGTTTTTTTTTTTTTTTTCTTCTGTTCATGATAGGGAGGGTAACTGAATAAGAAAATATCAGTGCCTTCTGCAAATGTGAGAGAAATGAGAGAAGGGGAGAAGGGATGGAAATTTCCAGAGTCAAAGCAGCTGAATGCGGTGCCCAGGTAGTGATGGATGAGAGGGACAAGTGAAGGGGACACTCATTTAAGGAGAGGAAGAGGAACCATTCTCTGGAGGTGCTCATTCTGGATCGAGGCACAGAGGTGAGAGACATCATGAATGGGGTGGGCAAGGAATGTCTGAGATGGGAGAAGGGAGAAAAGTCCCTTGGTGGTGCAAACAGTTAATACACATGGCTGTTAACTGAAAGGCTGGAGGTTCACATCCACCCAGAGACACCTCATTAGAAAGGCCCGATGATCTACTTCCAAAATATCAGCCATGGAAAACCCTATGGGGCACAGTTCTACTCTGACACATATCGGGTCACTGTGAGTCAGAAGTGACTCGGTGGAAGCTTTTTTTTAGTCTGAGGTTATTAGAGCATACGATTGGAGACTGGGATTTTTAAGAAAAAGGGTAGGCAGAAGCCAGGTCACAAAGTGAGGCTTGTGAAACTCCCACTCTGCTTAGGAGTAAATCTAAACCCTTGCCTAGGCCTACAGGGTACATTGTAACCCAGCTGCTCCTGCAGCTCCAACTTCATTTCAATTGCTCATCTCCTCGCTCACTCTATTCCTGCCATGCTGTGCTTCTGTCCATGCACATGAGGGACCTGTCTTCTGTCAGGGCCAATGCAAAGCCCTTCCTTCTACCTGGAATCATCTTATCTTTGCTCTTCACACCCTTGAGAAGTCAAGACTGGCCCATCATTCTCTGTCTCTATCTCAGCACCTTGGGGTTCTTTTCCCCTTAGCAGCACTTTCACATGTAGTATTTCACATTCATATACATATAAATGTTTGTTTGTATGTTTTCTTTCTGTTCCCTCATTAGACTATAAATCCTACTATAGTAATTTCATATTCTCTGTTGCATCCCCACTGCCTAGTGCCTGGCAGTTTGCAGACACTTGATAAAAATTCAATGAATATGTAAATGAGGGAATGAATAATAAAGAGTTAATACCCAGCCCTATACTTGCCTCAAAATCTGATCACTCCCTCTTGTAATCTTCCTGAAAATCTATGTAACCAACTGACCAAAGTCCTGATCATTTTTAACTTCTCTGGACTAAGGGGATGAACGTGGGAATCATTCTACAGTTGATCTCAATAAAAGTCCTTAGAATCCAAATACTTACTAAAGCCACCCATGTCTGTCCTGCGCCAAACAGAAATGGGGAAAGCGGTTCTGCAAAGGCAAGATGTGTCTGAGCACAGCTTGTCCATGGCATTGTGACAAGAAAACAAACAGCTGTTCTTACAGGAAAAAGTGTTTGCAAGAATGTTGTAAAAGACATTTTAGAATGCCATGGTGTAGTGCCTAACACGTTTGACTGCTAACCAGAAGGCTGGTGGTTCCAACCCATCAGACGCTGCTCGGAAGGAAGACTAGGCAATCCACTTCCATAGAGATATTGCCTCAGAAACCCACAGAGGGGTCACTATGAGTCGAATCTACTGGAAGGCAATGCCTTTTAAAGAGCTAAAGGAGCTCTGGTGGCGTAGTGCCTACGGCATTTGACTGCTAATCAGAAGGCTGGCAGTTCAAACCCACCAGCCACTCCTCTGAAGGAAGACTGGGCAATCTGCCACCTCAGAACCCCAAGGAGGGGTCACTATGAGTCTGATCTAACTAGACAGCAGTGAGTTTATTTTGGTTTAAAGAGGAAAGGCCATCAATTTGTAGGTATTTCTCTTTTCCTTTCTCTCTCTCACTCCCTCTTTTTCTTTTCTTCCTTCTCTTCCTATTTCCCTCTCTCTATTCATCCATCCCTGTTGTCCCTTGATGTATTTATAGATTTATTCATTTAACAAGCATCTTCTAAGTTGCAGGAACCAAGCTAAATGCTGGCAAAACTCTCCTGAACAAGCCCCCTAACTTCAAATAGCTGATAAAATGGAAGAAAAAAACAGAGAACAAAAATTCAGGGTGGTAAGAGTCAGAGCAGAGTAATTTCAGAGTGTTATCAGAGCTGAGAGGGGGACATCTGACCCTGTAGTAAGGAAGTGTGATCAGAAAAGGTTTCTGGGAGGAAGTGATTTCTTGGGTGAGCCCTGAAGCATGAGCCAGAGTGACAGGTGAGGGAAGGAACAGGGCAGCCTCATTACAATGCAGAGGTACTGGAGAGGGAGAGAGTGCTCTAAGTAACCAAATCCAAACCCACTGCCATCGAGTAGATTCCGACTCAGAGAGACCCCCATTGGTTTTCTGAGGTGGTAATCTTTATGGAAATAGACTACCCAGTCTTCCTTCTGTGGAGTGGCTGGTGGGTTTGAACCACCAACCTTCTGGTTAGCAGTCAAATGCCTTAGGCACTATGTCACCAGAGCTCTAAGTAAAGAAGAAAGGAAAAAAAACAAAACAAAACAGAACAAAACACTAGTAAGACCTGGGAGATGCATTCCTTATTGCTAAGAAATGCATAACTCATATACCAACAATTCAAGGTTGATCAAAAGAATCTCTGTAGTTATGTCAATTTATGTATTCAGATTATAATATATTAATACTATTAATTAGAAAATCCAACTTTTAGTGAGCTCAAACCATTTGTGTCACAAAGGAAGGACTTTAGGGGAACTTGAAGGGTAATGTGCTTTCAAGTGACCACTCATTTACTGTTTAACAGAGGCACTGTACATTGGAAAAGTAGGAACAATTAATAGTCACACTAGAACAGCAGACATAAACCAGGACTGCCCCAGGTAAATAGGCCACATGCTCCCCCATACCTGTGACTTGGTCTACTAATTCTCAAAAGATTTAAAAGATTTTTTAAGTTTATTTTCAAACAATTCCACATAAGCATTTAAACTCTAAATTGGGCAAAACTGAACAAGGAGAGGACAAATAATTCACCCAAAGTTGGCAGGTGATATTGAAAGCCCACTGTTGTTATTTGCAGCCCAAGTTGAAATGCTGGTCATCGTCTCCACGCTATACCAGGAGGCCACTACAGCTTTTCTGGAAGCCTAAAATGTGCTCTGGTAGCATAGTGCCTAAGGCACTTGACTGCTAACCAGAAGGCTGGCGGTTCAAACCCACCAGCCACTCCTCAGAAGGAAGGTTGGGCA